>NC_091472.1:229975194-230275194 GCF_036971445.1 Narcine bancroftii
CAGATGTCAAGAGGAACAACTGAGATGTCAAGCTCATTTTATCAAAATAGGAACAAAGTAAGGATGTGGCAGAGATATAGAAGGTCCATTAGGAAAGAGGAGAAACAAGGAACCAGGAGAAGTCTATCAGAGCATAAAAAGTCAGAGGTCAAATGACGGGAAGAGGTGTGAGTGGATAGAATGTAGATCATAGAACCTTACAGCACAGTACATGCCTTTCAGTACAGGCCGTTCTGCCCATGATATTGTTCCGACCTACATAAACCTCCTCCACCACAATTGAAATCTTCCCTTGATCCTACACCCATGATCCTCTATTTTTTTGTATCCATGTGACTCTAGAAGAGTCTTTTAAATGTCCCTATTATAACAGTCTCCACCACCACGCTGGCAATGTATTCCAGGTATCCACTACTCTCTGTGTAAAAAACTTACCCCGGCCACCTCTGCAAATGCTGGCCTTCCCAGGAAAATGACGCAGGCTGTCCACCCTATCTGTGCCCTCTCATAATTTTGTCCTCTATTAAGTCCCCTCTCATCCTTCTTTGCTCCAAAGAGAAAAGCCCTTGCTCTGTTACCCTTGCATCATGAGACACATTCTCCAATCCAGGCAACATCCTGGTAAATCTCCTTTGCACCCTCTGTAAGCTTTCTTCATCCGACCTGCAATGAAGTGACCAGAACTGAACGCAATATTCCAAGTTTGATCTCATCAGAGTTTTTGTCGAGCTCTTGGCTCTTGAACTCAACCCCCTCACTAATGAAGGCCTTCTTAACTACCCTTTCAACCTCTGTAGCAACCTTGAGAGATCCATGGATTTGGACTGCAAGGTCCCTCTGTTCTTCCACACTGTCAAGAATCCTGCCATTAACCATGTACTCTGCCTTCAAATTCAACTCTCCAAACCGCATCACTTCACACTTATCTGGATTGATCTGCATCTGTTGCTTCTCCATCTGGCACTTCTTCTTCAGGCCTTACATCCTATTCATATCGCCTTCTACATTATCCACAACACTTCCAACCTTCGTGTCAACTGCAAATATACTAACACATTTTTTGACTTCCTCATCCAGGTTATTTTTTTTTAAATCACAAAGAGCAGGGGTCCCAGAATAGATGTCTACAGAACTAAACTCATTCCTGATGTCCAGGCAGAATATGTTCCAGGAATATATCGATGAAGAGGATGTGGAACTGGGACAAGGAAAGCATCAAAGAGGGTTCAGATGAGGGCAAGTTGGACTTCCTGGCTGCTTATTGTCATGAGGCAGGGATCCAAGGAATTGTGGCTGTGTGGATTCAGAATTGGCTTGTCTATAGAAAGCTGAGTGCAGAAGTGGATGGAAAATATTCTGTCTGGAAGTCAATGGTAAATGATTTTCTGCAGGGATCTGCTCTAAGATCCCTGCTCTTTGTGATATTTATAAATGGCCTGGACAAAGACGTGGAAAGATGGGTCAGTAAGTTTGAAGATGATATGAAGATTGGAGGAGTTGTGGATAGTGTTGAAGATTGTCGTAAGTTACAAAAAGATATAAACAGGATGCAGAATTGTGCAGAAAATGGCAGATGGAAATCAATCCAGACAAGTGTGAGGTGATGCATTTTGGAAAGTCAAACTAGAAGGCTGAGTACAGGGTAAATGGTCAGATATTTAACAGTGTGGAGGAACAGAGGGACCTTAGGGTCCAAATCCATAAATCTCTCAAGTTTGCAGTGCAAGTTGATAGGATACTGGGCTTCAGTAGTTAGGGGATTGAGTTCAAGAGTCAAGAGGTCATGTTGCAACTCTACAGAATCTCTGGTGAGACCACACTTAGAGAATTGTGTTCAGTTCTAGTCACCTCATTGTAGGAAGGATGTGGAAGCCAAGGAGATGATGCAGAGGAGATTTACCGGATGTTGCCTGGATTTCAAAATAAGTCTTAAGAGGCAAGGTTAGCAGAGCGAGGACTTTTCTCTTTAGAGTGAAGAAGGATGAGGAGTGACTTATTAGAGGTCTACAAGATTCTGAGAGTTAGGCAGCCAGCTTCTGTTTCCCAGGGTGGGAGTAGCAAACACCAGAGGACCTCTGTACAAAGTGAAGGGAGAAAGGTTTAGGGGAGACATCAGGGGTAAGTTTTTTTTTATACCGAGATTGATGGGTGCCTGGAATGCCTTTCCAAGCAGGGGTGGTGGTAGAGGATGGAACAATAGGGGGCATTGAAGAGACTCTGAGACAGAAACACAGATGAAATAGAGGGTTACAAGGTAAGGAGGGTTACTTTTTTTGTAGGAATACATAGGTCGGCACAACAACATGTGCCGAAAGGCATGAACTGTGCTGTGCGTTCTACATTCTTATATAGAACAGAAGATTTCAGCAGGTTAGGTGGACTGGGAGAAAAATGGAGGAACAGAGGAGCTTAGAGAATGCAGGAGATGGTACTCAAAGCCAGTATGTTATTCTAAATGGATTCAGAAATTATGTACCTGTATTCCTATTTCACAATGGGTATGCAGATACATTCCCTGAAAGAGGCTGTATAGGAGTTGGGATGTTATGGTGAATTTGTACAAGACATTATTGAGGCCAAATTTGGAGATTCATGTGTCGTTTTGGTCACCTAACTACAGGAAATATATTATTAAGATTGAAAGAATGGAGGGAGGATTTACTAGGACATTGCTGGGCCTTGAGAAACAAAGTTACAGGGAAAGGTTAAACGGGTTAGGACTTAATTTCGTAGAGTGTCAGAGAATGAAGGGAGAGTTTATATTACAAATTATGAGGGGTATAGGTAGACAAAATACTTTGGCTTCGGAAGGAGCTGGAAGCCCTGAGGATGGCCATCAGGACAGGTGTGGAAGGGGGCCAATTAAAGCAGGAAACCAGATAAGAGTCTGTGCCAGGAATGGCGGGGATGGAGGTGAAAGTGCGACGGGAAGGAAGCAGCCCCTCCAGCTGGGTGAAATGCAGGGGCTGTCTTGCCTGTGCACTGGGCTGGAGGTAGAGGAGGACTGAGCATTCCCAGCCTTGTGCCACCTGACACCTTCTTCTTCCTCCCCCCTCCCTTCCAGCAGTCTGAGAGCACCTGGGAACTATAGAGACAGGCCCTTCAGCTCAACTTGCCCACGCTGACCAAAATGTCCCATCCATACTTGTCCTTCCTGTCTGGATTTTGGCCATATCATTCTAAACCATCCTATACATTGTTATTCAAGCATCTGGCTTCTTTCTATTCTACCTGACTGTGACGCGCTGTGGTAGCAGCAAGCAGACTCAAAAACTTGAAAGACTGTACTACAAGATTTTTTCTGCGAAAAGTTTATACACACCAATTTCAGCTGTGGTGACTCCTGTGTGACTGGCTCAGGAGGGGCCAGCTCAGGTCTATATTTGGGTTGGCTGATTGGCAGCTGGCCAGGTGGAGTCAGTCCTTAGGTGGTCTTCCTGCAGGCACAGAGATTGCCCCCTGCAGTATAGGCTAGTGGCCGTATCACCACACTGATAAAGGGCCCAGACTCAAAATGTTTACTTCTTATGGATACTGCGTGAAAGCTTCTTTCTCTACTACCCTCCCACCTGTATCCATGTGGTGGTACACTGCCAGCCTGATGCAGGGGGCAACCTCTGTACCTGAAGGAGTGTACCACCGGCCTACTGCAGGGGGAAACCTCTGTACCTACAGGAGTGTAAGGGGACAGGACAACACCTGGCCGGCTGTCAATCAGTCGGCCTGAATGGATCAAGCCCCACCTGGTTGGGTGTCAATCACCCTCCGGGCTATAAGCCTGCGCCGGCCTCCCGAGGCCTCACTCAGAGTTGCTGCGGCCACAGCCAGCCTGGCTCTGTGGAAGTCTTTGTGGATTAAAGCCCGTTGTACAGCCTTTACCTTGTGTGTGTCTGATTCTGGCTAACAGCGCACCACACTCCACTAATGGCCTGCTCTTCTCCCCCTGCCCCTTCCTGCCTCCTCTACTCTCCTCCTACTTCCTCACCCCGTCCTTTTCATTCAGGCCCTGGTCTGTTCTCTGTTATGGTAATGAACAGCCCAGGCCCAAATGTCTTTACTTCCCATGGATGCTACGTGGCCTGCTGAGTTTCTCCAGCCCGTTTGTGAATTGCACTCAACCCCAGCATCTGCAGGCTTTCTTGCTTAACTCCATCCCTGTGCTTGTCCAGTTTTGGAGTGATTTATGAAAATGCATCAGTTATTAAATGCTCATCAATCATAGATCAATCAATGATTAAACTGTGCAGATAATCTGCTTTCAATGACATTGGCCAAGTCCTTTGCCTGCGTTTATCTGTTCCCAAGTCTTCAAAATTCTTTGCTCTTGACTTTAAGCATCGCCTTACCTTTAAATCTTGCCCAGTTCCTCCATGGCAGAGAAGCAGGAAACCTCAGCCATGGAATTCTCCACAACTGTCAATAAGTCGCCTGTCCAAAACAAATCCCTGGTGGATTTCCTCCACATTTGGAGCTGAATGACCTTTCTTGTCAGGCATGTGTCAAAGGTTTCTTTTCACCACCTTCTCTGGCTATGTACCGGCACAAGAAAAGGAGCTTCACGAAAATGAATCATCGGTCACCGGGCATGGGCTCATCCCAGATTATCAGCTGGGAGGGTGAAACCAGGAGACTTCTGCAGGTGAAGCTGATCTTAGGGTGAAGGTGTGTCACTCTGCTTAGGGTCCAATCCATACATCTCTCAGGTCAGCACAGAGAACAAGTGTCAAAACTCAGATATGGATCATGCTGGAATGTTTGGGGAATCATAAAGCTAGGCTTATTTTTAACAATCACAATATAATACAGTTACAGTAGAAGGCCTTTCCGGCCCATTAAATCAGTGCTGCCCAATTACACTCAATTAACCGACCAACGGGACATTTTAGAGGGTGAGAGGAAACTGGAGCACCCAGAAAAAAGAACATACAGACTTCTTACAGACAGCGCTGGAATCAAATCCAGGTCATCTGGTGCTCTGATAGCATTGAGCTAACAACTACACGAACCTCAATGCCCCCCCACCCTTTTTTTTTCAACTCTCGTTCCAAACGTTCCTAAAATTCAAACAATGCATTATCAGTGAATGTCAAAAAAAAACTGACAAGTATATTTCAGGAGCTGTTCCAAATGCAGTAGCTTGGAGGGAGATGTAAGCACCCCTGCTTGACAAGGTCGCCATGCAGTGAGAAACTACAGAAAATTAATGGCATGACTCAAGACAAGATGACATGAAGAGAGATACAAAATCTTGCAGGGCCCGGCCACAGATATTTTCCATGCAGGAATCCATAGGTGCAAGTCAATAGCCAAAGGGCAGCTCATTTCTTCCAGCTAAGCGGTGTTGGTTTTACATAGTTTGCCTACCATTCATTCCCCACTCGTCTGATGAACCTCTATGTCCTGTCCTTATACAGGGCTTGTGGTGGTGTTTCCACATTCTTCGCATAGTTTGGGTAAAAGAGTTCTTCTGGACTATCTGTTGGGTATTCAAATGATTTGCTTCTCTTTCTCTGACTGTAAGAAGTGGTTTGTGCAATTTTTACCCATGGAGAATCTGTCTGCTTTACAGCAGGTGAAAGCAAATTTCATGTATATTGCACTGTCTTTATTACATGACGATAAATTGTATCTTGAATCTATTCATTGGGGGTTGGTTTCGCCCAGATCTGCAAACATCTACTCTATTATATTACAGTCCACGTTATAGTCACGGCCACTGAAAGCAGGCCTTTCAGCTCAAGTTGGCCATGCTGACCAAAATGACCCACCCACACCTATTCCCACCTGCATGCATTGATCCATATCCCTCCAAACCCTTCTATCTGTATATTCTTTTTCTTAAACATTGCACCTCCTCAGGCAGCCCATTCCATTCACACATCACCCTCTGTGTAAACAAGTTGCCCCTTAGGCTCCTGCCAAATCTCTTCCCCCCTCATTTTACAGCTATGGCCTCTGGTTATTAATTCCCCGACTCTGGGCAAATGACTTCACCGAACTATTCGTCTCATGATTTTGTACATCTCTGTGAGATCACCTCATCCTCCTGCACGCCAAAGAATAAAGCCCCAGTCTGCTCAACCTTGAACTCAGGTTGCCATCCTTGTCAGTCTGCTCTGCATCTTCTCCAGCTTGAAAACATCTTACCATCAGCACGGTGACCAAACCTGAACACAATACTCCCAACGGGGCCTCACCAATGTCTTATCCAACTGCAATCTAACCTCCCAATGTATATATTCAATCCTCTGACTCATGAGGCCAATGTGCCAAAATATTTTGACAACCCAATCTACCTGTGATTTATGTACCTGGTCTCTTAGACCACTCTTCTCTACATTCCAGGTATCTTCTGATACCTGGAATGGCAGGAATAACTTATGAGGAAAGATTGTGCAATTTGGGATTGTACTCGCTGGAGTTTAGAAGATTGAGAGAGGATCTCATAAAGACACATAAAATTCTGGCAGGACTGGACAGAATGGATGTGGAAGGGATGTTTCCAATGGTGGGGGAGTCCAGAACCTGGGGCCATGGTTCGAGGATAATAGGCAAACCATTTAGAACCAAGATGAGGAGGAATTTCTTTACCCAGAGGGTGGTGAATTTGTGGAATTCATTGCCACAGAGAGCAGTAGAGGCAGGTTCATTGAATATATTTAAGAGGGAATTAGATATATTTCTTCAGTATAAGGGAATTAGGGGTTATGGAGAGAAGGCGGGGACGGGGTACTGAACTTTAAGGTCAGCCATTATCTCATTGAATGGCGGAGCAGGCTTGAAGGGCCGAATGACCTACTCCTGCTCCTATCTTCTATGTTTCTATGTTTCTATACCATTCACCACGTAGATCTTGCCAATGTCAATCCTACCTTGAAGACTTCTGTCAGTAGATCCCCTTGGATCCAGTGTCATCGTGTGGTGACTTTTTAATTGGATCGTCATCCCATTAAAAATAAACATCAGGGAACTATTTTTAATGACCTCCTTAATCTGACAAAAATCTCCATCCATGAGGCCTTTATCTCATTTGGTTTCTTACTTTTCCAAAACTCCTCTGGTGAAATTCAAAGTCAGCTCAAGGAACATTCAGCTTCCAATGCAATGTTTGACAACCTTTCAGGCCTAAAATGTGGTTCAACAATTTCAAGTTATAAACCCTTTATTTCCAGATACATTTCACCCAAGCCCATAGTTTGCTTCTTGATGTAACAAAATCATTTCCTTTCACCCTTTTTAATCATTCCTTCTCTCCTGCTCTCCTCCATATAACAGACATTCAGTTTTTCTTCCCCTGTTGTCCCCCAACTCCCTCAATTCCCAACCCTTTTCTTCTCATCTTATAAGTAAAACATGAAAGTCTGCAGATACTGTGACTTGTTTTGTCCAAAACATTTCCCATATATCTGCCACATCTGCTCTTTTTTCTCCATACATCTGAATAGAGCAAACCACTGAAGGATTCCCTGCATATTCCATATTTCTGTTTTTCAAATAATTTGATACCATCTTGTCCTTCTAGCCAAAAGCAGAGAGATATCCTCATCATCTGATCTTTTTGGTGACTGACCAAGACATGAGATTTTGATGGAGAAGATGCCTCAGTTTGGACCCTGGCAGAGTAAGATTCCTTCTTGTACAAGTAAGCGATTGGGCAAGGGAGATTATGACTATACTTTGAGCAACAGACTGACATTGGCTAGTGCATGGCAATTATGTCTGGCTTCCATGGTGTTCTATTGTGCAAATATTGATCTAAAACAATTTAAAACACTGGAAGTGTCCTTGTGGAGCCAAATGTAACAGGTCCAATTCTGCTGAGTTTGCCTGGATTATAACGAGATCTCACCCATTTTGCCAGAGAGCCTTGAAAAAGCGATGCTATTCGGAAAAAGCTCTGCGCAGATCACAGCTTGCTTGTCAGCAGATTTCTGTGCCCACGGTCAACACACTGAGTAAACATTAGTCAGTGTTTGGATGTGGTGGAGGTACAGGATATAAAGACTGAGGGCAGTGAGATGAGGGCAGATCGAGAGAGAGAGAGAGAGAGAGAGAGGAGGCTCCTTAACTCTGAGAGACCAGCGATTGATCCCACAAGAGGCAGAATGAAGTTCTTCCTGCTCACCCTCGCTGCAGTGCAGATCCTCCACTGCTCAGGTAGGTCCAGGGGAGAGTGGGACCTCAAGGAGCAGGGGACAGTTGGGAATGAGCATCCCATGTTGTGTGGAAATAATTTTCTGAAGAATGATGGAATGTCTGGTGCAACTGTCCCTTTCTCTTTCCATAGGAGCACCCAGCACCAAGCATGCCCTGAGAGCCTCAGTTGCAAAGCTGAATGAAATCACGGAGATCACCAACCTGTGTGGGATCAGCGGCAGAAGAGGAAAGAATGTAAGTGTTTCCTGTTTCACAAGCATTGCTTCTATAAGAGTGTAAACCCATCAACATGCAAGAATTGACATACGCAATGTTGACAAAGTTACATGAAATCAAAATCACTTTTTTTTTCCTTTTGGCATTCAAATTGGAATTCATTTTCTAATTGCAAATTGGACATTTTCAGAGATTGTGGTTTGAGGTTTATTTGTCTCGGGGTTATTTCTAAATCCAAAAGGTCCATCATTAATGCTTTTTATTTTAATTGTAAATGTTTTTTTAACAATGCAGCAGGATAGAAGACATTTCCAGCCCATTTAACTGATGTTTTTGAAGGGTGGGAGGAACCTGGAGCACCCAGAGAAAATGGTACAAACTCCTTGCAGACAGTGGCAGATTCGAACCTGGGTTGCAGGCGCTGTAATAGTGCTGCGCTAATCGGTATGCTAATCAGGCTGCCAACTTGTTGGTTTTCTCCTATGATTAAAGATATTGACTGCCTCGAACACAGTGGTTAAAGGGATGCAGAAGGTGCTGGTGTTCTTCTCTCGTATTCTTTTCTCGATTCCCCAAGTGTAGGCAGCCACGAAAAGGCAACTGCTATCCTGAGCTTTACCTGATTAGGTGTAGTGGTCCCACACCTAAGAAGTAGTGGGAATGGTCAGTAGGTTGCAGATGACAAAAAGGCTTGCGGATAGTGTAGTAGGTTACAACAGGATATAGACAGAATGTAGAGTTGGGTGGAAAAGTAGTAGATGGAGTTCAATCTGGATAAGTATGAAGTGATGCATTTTGGAAGGTCGAACATGAAAATGGAGTACAGACATACCCTGCATCACATGATTTTGAAAAGGGCAGGTTTGGACACAATGCAGTTCGAAATTTCTGACCCACAGTTTTAAATTCTCAACGTTAAAGTTTGATTGTTGCTGCTATTTAAACCCCTTTGCAAGACTCTAGTTTAAAATATTTGAAATCTAGGCACTGAGCTGTGGAATAGAGTGGCTGTCCGTAAAGTTATTGCTGTCTTCACTGTGATCGGGTTCCCTGCACTATCCCACAGCCCGCTGCCTTACACTGATGGGAATCTGTTTTTTTTTGTCTTCTCTGCTCTGATGTGGCAGACCAGCAAGTTTCCAAACCACTGAACAACGCCAGTTTGTTTAGAGGAGAACCCCTGGAATTTGCTGTGGAATAGAGAGAGTTCAGTGGCTATGTTGAAAGTTATTGCAGTCCCCGCTGTGATCGGGCTCCCAGTACTGATCAAACTTTGGCAAAAATCTCATGGGAGCAATTTGACACAAATCTACATTAGACAAATATTTTCTTAAATAAACGATGTTCACTTATTGCCAATAAAGTTTAGTTTTATATATCCCTTTTGTAGAACTGGAACTTGTTACATTAAAGTGCATTGTAATAATGCTTTGAACAGTGTGGTTTTCCATAGCACTGAACTTGCTTGGAACACATTAACCGGGTATGCCTGTAAATGGTTAATGGCAGGATTCTTAACAGTGTTAAAGAACAGAGGGACCTTGGGATCCAAATCCAAAGGTGGCCATGCAGGTTGAGAGGGTAGTTAAAAAGGTTTATCATAGGCTGGGCTTCATTAGTTGGGGAATTCAAGAGCCATGAGGTGATGTTGCAGTTCTATTAAACTCTGCTTAGACCACACTTGGAATGTAGTGTTCAGTTCTGGTCGCCTCATTACAGGAAGGATATGGAAGTTTTAGAAAGGGTGCAGAGGAGATTTACTAGGATGTTGCCTAGATTGGAGAACGAGTCTTATGAGGTTAACAGAGCTGGGGATTTTCTCTTTGGAGCAAAGAAGAATGAGCAATGCCATAATGGAGATCTACAAGATTTTGAGAGGCATAGATGGGGTGGACATAGGAACATAGGAACATAGGAAGTAGGAACAGGAGTAGGCCAAAAATGGCCCATCGAGCCTGCTCCGCCATTCAATACGATCATGGACCGCTAAACCCTTTTCCCGGGGTGAAGGTAGCAAATGCCAGGGGACATCTGTTTAAGGTGAGGGGTGGAAAGTTCAGGAGAGGCATCAGGGATAAGTTTTTTTTTACAGTGGTGGTGGAGACTGGTACAATAGAGACATTTAAAAGATTTTTAGAGAGGCACATGGATGCAAGACAAATAGAGGGTTGTGGGTGTGAGGTAGGGGAGAATTCGATTGTTTATATAGATCGGCACAACATTGTGGACCAAGGGACCTGTACTGTGCTCTAATGTTGTATGTTCTCTGCGGGGTTTTTTCCCGCTTTTGGTAGGTTTACCGCACAGGAAAACTGTCGTACAATGTGGATCTGATATTCTCAGTGAAAGAAACCACCTGCTCTAAAAATTCCGGCCTGGAATTTGATGACCGCCGCTGTCACTTCCGGTCCAGGAAGAATGCAGTAAGTTCTCAATCACCATTTCCACTGAGGGGCATGACAGCAAGGCTGAGGGTGGGGTGGTGAGTTATTCCATTGATGGAAGCAGGAACACTCAGCTACTCAATAGAAAGGTTTATTTGTCCAGCATTACAGCAGAATGCACCAGCATGACAGACTTAAATCACAGAAAGATCTGCAAGCACAGAATCATTTTAGTGAAAATGTGGCGAAAACAGAATGATTCCATTACCAAAACACTATTAGCTCTGAATTACGTCACAGAAGCTGCCTTGTGTTTCATACTGCAACATAAAGGGTAATGAGAAGATTTAATGTGCTTTTTGTGTAACTTTAACAGGCAAAAGGTTTCTGCAAAAGCAGCGTTGAATACTTTGCAGGCAAGGTTGTTGACGTCGATGTCGAGTGCCGGGGTTTGAGGACGATTGACAGCCAAAGTCAATCGTTGGAATCAAGTGAAAACAGTTTTGAGGTCAGTTCACGGACTGGGACAGTGGGCTTTCTATGTTTTGAGACAGGACTTTTTTTTCCCCATTGATAACATCATGATGTGTTTGCTGCTCATCTTTGTCCCTTCTCTTGGAGAAATGTGAACGGCTGCCTCTGGTTGATTCATAGCTGCTCACCTCTCCAAAGATGTTGGAGCTCTTTTAGAACTCACTTGTGCTCAGTGTGTGACGTGTCCATGTCTGGCTTCTGATATGTGGTTCTTTTCAAGAGAAAGGAATGGATAATTCAGAAGCAGAGTCCGTTAAACCTACGCAGCAAGTGTGTCCAAATTGGAGCTGGGGTCTGATTCAGACCAGATCAGGTCGTCCTGCTTCTGGGAAAGCAATGCCTCTCAAATTTTAAAATTATATTCATTTAGACATTCAGCACATAAACAGGCCCTTCCACTCCATAAACCTGTTCCGTCTCTCCCCCCCCCCCCCCCCCCCCCACCCAGTTACACCCAAATAACTCACCAATCCCATATGAAATGGAGTGCTGAAGGAAACCGGAGCATCTAGATGAAGCCCACACTGACATGGGGAGAATGTTGAAAACTCCTTACAGATAGCGCCCAATTCAAACCCGGGTTGCATATATAAATCTATATTTCCATTTTACTGGTGCATTGCGTATAGTATATATATTATTTTTCTAATTTGAGACAATTGATTTTTGAGATATTGCTTAAGCTTGGATTTTAAAATTCTCATCCATCACCATGAACATGTTCATGCTTTGTTCCAGATGAAAGCCAGGAGAGCACCATTTCGACAAGTCTACAAACGTAAGTCTGAAGGTTGTGAAGAGAGCAGGCGTTAAATTTAAATTTACACATACAGCACGGTAACAGCCCATTCCAACCCATGAGTATGTGCCACTCAATTTAAACCCAATTAACCTACACCCCTGGTATGTTTCAAAAGGTGGGAGGAAACCAGAGCCCTCAGGGAAAACCCATTAGACACTGGGAGAATGTACAAACTCTTTGCAGACAGTGCAGGATTCAAACACTTGTCCTGATCGCTGGTGCTATAAAGGCGTTGCACTCACCGTTACGCTAACCGTGCCACCCTGGACTTCACCAGCTGACTTGCAACTTGCTGCATCACTACTAGTTCCTCTTGGTGTAGGCCCAGAACTGTGGCTAACTCATCTCCCCATCCACTGGCTGCAGAGTGTCAATCTATCAGGGATAAAATGACTGAAGTGGGCCTGTAGACAGGGGAACAGTTAACGAGGACTTTCATTTCATTCTTCACTGAAGGCAACTCAGACATGTAGATCTAGAGACCACAAGACCATTCAGCCTATTGATTCCGCTCCACCGTTCCATCATGAGCTGATCTATTCTCCCACTCACCCTCACTGCCTGGCCTTCTCCCTATAACCCTTGAAACCCTAATTCTTCTGAAACCTGTCAATCTCTACCTTAAATACACCCAACAACCTGGCCTCCACAACTGCCCATGGCAGAAAATTCCAGAGGTTCACCACTCCCTGGCTAAAATAATTCCTCCGCATCTCTCTTTTAAATGGGCGCCTTTCAATCCTGAAGTTGTCCTTAACTCCCCTACATTTTCCTTACATTGATTCATTGGGCATCTTTTTTCTTACTGATTATTAAATTTCCCAAATCCCTGACTAAGAAGGAACACTGAATTTTTGTTGCAGGTGTAAAGCAAGTCAAAAGAATCGTTGGTTGAAGACTCTTCAAATGTAAGTGTTCGCTGTGGTTCTGTGTTAGTGAAGTTAATGATCTCGATCAGATTCATCAGCATTAATAGAACATTGTGTTCAGGCCCAAATCATTTAGTCAAAAATGACCAATCTGTTCATTTCCTCCATTCTAGGTGCACAAGTGGATTGAAGGGTCGAAAACTAGGCATGAATGAAATGTCTGAAGGATCAAATGTGAACACAAGAAGACCTCATTCAGATTAAAGAAGCTTTTTATCACTTGTTCATATATGGGGGAGGGGAGGTGAGGGTGGGCAGGGTTCTGGGGTTTCCTGAATGTACATTTAATTGTAACTTGAAGATTCTTTAGGTTGTAAATGTTCTGTCCTCCATTTTGTCTTGTAACTCAGTGTTCTGTGAATCAAATTAAAAGGGTCACGAAAATATTTACTGATGTTCTTCTGAATTATATTTCTCATTTCTGTGATCAGACAAACAATTTATTGCCCACGTGCCCACCTTTACGTGTCCTCTGTCTATGGTCTCCTACTAGAGCTGTGCCTTCTGAAGGCTTGTGCTTGGAGATCATGGACAGAGGTTTGTGTTTTGAATCGTTACCATCCTGAACCCTTCCCTTTTTAACCCACAGTAAATTGGTTAATTGCAGTCGACTCTTACACCTTTGGTGAACCAAAGCATAAAAACATAACAAAATACAAAAATGGTGGGGCTGCCGGAACTGTTGCAATGGCAGGTGTGGGCCCAGGGAGAGTGGGGAGTGGAGACACGTCACTCATCTGCAGAGTCCTACCGCCCAGCTTAACTGCTCCATACAGGCTTTCAACAGCCTGTTAAAGGAGCCGACGGAGGGTGTTTAATTTAAAATCCTGTGACACAGGCTCTGACCCCAAGTTGGAGGTGCCTGTGTTCGGAAGCCAATGCTTGAAAGGCCCAGGTCCCGAAACATTGGTTACCCTTACTTCCCTTGGATGCTGCGTGACCTGCTGAGGTTCTCCGGCATGCTTGTTTATTGCACTTGAGCCCACCATCTACCGTCTTTCTGATTGGTATAAATGCATTTCTCTAAACTTGAAAACAAATCTTTTTGGTTGATTTTAGACTGTCCTACATTTAGATGGAATATTTAATCTCTTCCTTTCTGAAGCCTTATGATTGAAAACACTTTGACCCAACTGAGTTGACCCAGACAACTCTTGACACATTTTGCATCACATAACATTGGCTGGCCAGCCGCCCCAAGCACTGAGGATTCAAGCTTGGATAAAACCCAGCTAATTCTGGCCAAACACACTGGGCAGTCCTTTACTGACCCCAAAAGATGATCAGGTGATCAAAACTCGCCCAGGGGCTCACTCTGCCAAAGTTCCCTGAAATACCTATCTGTTGCTGGGAAGGAATATATGTTCACCCAACACGACTAGCTCTCTGCAACCTGACAGATTAACTTTCCATATCTGTCGACAAATGCTGCCTGGCCTGTTGAGTGTTTCTTGGTTTTATACCAGTTCTCACCTGCAGAAGAGGAGCTGACAGAAAGAGGGGCAGCCTTCTCCCGAGAATTTCTTGGCTTCAGAAAAGATCCAACCCTCTGGCAACATGACCTTGGTCTGGCCTCACCCAACTGAAAAGACCTCCCAAACCTCTTTGATCAGAACAGATTGTCTCTTTATTCCAAACCACATGGTTAGTGTAGAGGCTAGCATGATGCTATTGCAGCATAAATACCTGGGTTTCAACCCGCCGCTGTCTTAATGAGTTTGTACATTCTCTTCGTGTCTGCAAGGGTTTCCTTTGGGCGCTCAGGTTTCCTTCCCAAGATGGATGGCACAGGCTTGTGGGCCTGCTACTGGGCTGTATCTCTGAATTAAAAATGAGCAAAACTGTGGTGTGTGGCTGCGGTTATAGCTCTGGGTTAGAGTTCTAGAGAAGACACGCACACTCGAGAGTACAAACAGTGCAGATTTAATGGGTCATTCACTCTGCTTTTTATAGGCAAGCTGAGCCTTGCTGCTACATCTTCAGCGGGCATGGCCTAAGCTCCATCGATCGCTGATTGGAGGCTTTAGTATCCGCCGATTTCTGATTGGTCTGTTTCTTCCATTGCCATTGTGGCCTATGGAAGGAGGCTGTCTAGGCCCATGCTGCCTGCTCGATCATTGTGTCAGTCTGCAGAGTAGGCTACATTACCAGAATTTAAGGTGTCAAGAAAGCTGGCACCGATTGATCTGTTTGCACAATGTCAGTGGAAGGCAAAATAATAAAAAAAGCAATAGCAACAAACTGAGTAAAGAATAATGTGACTGAGCAGAGGAGATGTGGACAGTTTCTGATGCGAGCAGATTTTTCCTGCAGTGAGCACAACGGTCCAAGTGGAGTTAAACAAAAAAGTCTGCAAATACTGGGGTTGAATGCGATCAACAAACATGCTGGAGAAACTCAACAGGTCAAGTGGCATCCACAAGAAGTAAAGGGTAAGTAAAAGGAAGTAAATGTTTTGGGCATGGTCGTCATGCAACTCCAAGCGTAGGCTGACCTGTGTCCTGAGCAACTGTCATGTTACATCCCATATCTTATACTCAATATCCCGGCCTGTGAGGGCAATCGCACCAAACTCTTCTTCACTACCCTATTCTCCTGTGTTATCATTTTCACAAACAATGGCCTTGCACCCTGGTGTTATTTGATAGATCCCCTCCTGAGTTCCCTGTCATTACTGTTTATATCTCCTATGGGTGTGATGTGCCAAAGTGCATTACCTCTTCCTTGTTTGTATTAAACTCCACCCAACTTTCCAGCTTACCCATGTTCCCCTGTATCCTTTCACAACCTTCTTCGTTATTAGATTTAAGAGCAGAGGTAGCCATTCGGCCTGTCGAGTCTTGTCCACCATTCCATCATGAAATGATCCATTCCTCCACTCAACCCACTTCCCTGCCTTTTCCCTTAACCTTTTATACCTTGAATATTTGAAAATCTACCAATCTTCCTTAAATACACCCAACAACCTGGCCTCCACAGCCATGGCAGCACATTCCAGAGATTCACCACTCTCTGCATCCTCTGTTTTCAATGGGCACCCCTTCAATGTTGAAGTTGTGCCCTCATGTGGTTGACTCCCTTACCATAGACACCAACAATTTTTGCATCATCAGGATCTTACTAATCAGTCCATTTTCATTTCAACTGCGGCTGTGAATATTTCCTGTCTTTCGACCAACCAGACCATACTTTCTTGTTGACATTTAACTAAAATTACAAAAAAAAACATTAAAAGGTGAAATTATGATTCGTAAGGTGCAGAATGCAAATATTTTCAGCAAGTATGAATTAGATCTATTCGATTTCCCTTAAAGTCTGCGATCATGCAGTGAATTTAGCTCCATTACATTTTGTATTCACTCCCATTCTGCTGCAGGTGTTTAAATAAAATTGCACCCTTTACAAAGCAGCAAATGCCCGCGATTCTTAAACGCCTCGGAAATGCACATAATTTTCTCCTCTTAAATGTCACAGTTATCATTCTGATAGAAAACACCAACAAAACCAATATTCCTTTTTGGGATTCTTATACATTTACCATCGTTTTTTTCTGTCTTAGTATGTTGTGGCAACGTAATCTTTACTTGGCAGTCAGGGTATCTTGTGCATCTTTACGGCTGTAGCAAGTCAGAATTTCAGTCCATCTGTATATTATGTGTAAGACTGTAAACATGAAACATTATAGCACAGGCTCTTTGGCCCACAATATTATTAATAATAGGCAATCGATATTTCAGACTTGAAGAAAGGCTCAGGCCTGGAGTGCTTTCCATCCGTTCTGAGTGACCTGCTGAGACACTCCAGCTTTGATGTGCTGCACTAGTGTTGTGTACATCTTTGGTCTCCACAGCTAAAAAAAAAACAGGACTTGCTTCCAGTTGAGCGAGTTCAGACCAGACTGGATCAAGTGATTGAGGGGTCATTGTATGATGGGCAATTGAGTGGACTAGGCACTAAAGTTTAGAAGATACCTCATCAAAACTTGCAAACTTTGGGTGCCACAGATAGTGTGGCGGTTAGCACAATGCTATTACGTCACCAGCATCAAGGACTTGAATCTGGCACTGTCTCTCAGGAGTTTGTATGTTCACCCTATGTCTGTGCCCCGGCTTCTTCCCACCATTCAAAACGTATAGGGGTTATAGTTTAATTGGTGTATTTTGGGAGAGGTATGGACTTGTGGGCCAGAAGGGCCTGCTACCATGCTTTAAAATAGCTCAAGGTCTTGTCAGAATGAGGCAAGGAAGATATTTCACTGGGAACCAGATGTCCTGCAGGAGTGAGGAAAGGACCAGAGCCAACATTCAGAAGGTGTGAACATTTGGAATTTTCTCCCCTGAAGGGCTGAGGAGGCTTTGTCATTCAAAATATAGATTGATACATTTATCAACATCAAGGAATCAATGTGTATGGGAGTATGTGATGCAATTTCTGTTCTATCTTTGTCTTGGCCAAGGGTTCACGATCCAAAATGTTGACTACCTACGGATGCTGAGATCCTCCAGCAGCTTTCAAAGAACAAGAGGAGTGAGTGTGAGGAGGATCAGCCATGCTGGATGGGCAAGCTGGCTGGAAAAAGAACAGCCGTCAGTGTGTGAAGTCTGTTCCCAGCTCTGTTCGACTCGACTTGGACTGCATCACCTTGGGGAGGGCGGGAAGGAGGGAAGGCACCCAGAAATGTCCCACGCCTGCTACAGCAGCTAGCAAATCCATCTCCACCTCTGCCGTTGGTCTCCCAACACCCACTCGTATATATGGGGTGTGCATAAGTCAGGCAATGGAAACCCAGGGTGGAGATTTATTGAATTTCTCAAGGCCCAATCACACCCAGTTGACCTACAATAGCAAATGCTAGATGACATTTGTTTAAGGTGAGTGAAGGAAAGTTGAGGGGAAATGTCAGATTTATGGTTTTTTACTCTGTTACATCACAGGCCAGCAGCAATAGAAATTTGCCAAGACAGTGTTATTTTCAAAATAATATTTTTATTATTAATTACTAATAATATAACACCTTATCTAACTTATCTAAACAAACTTATCTAAAATTAGCCCCCAATTATGTGCATGTGTGTGTGTGTGTGTGTGTGTGTGTGTGTGTGTGTGTGTGTGTGTGTGTGTGTGTGTGTGTGTGTGTGTGTGTGTGAGAATAGCCAAATTATTACACCTTAGGCACAATTCTGGAAAGTTATTCCAAAGTCAGTCTTAGAAATTCCAGTGTGGACATGAAGACTCTTAAACTGAGGCAAAGAAGTGATTACGAATGAGGTGGGAGAGACTGAGAGACAGAATGCCACAAACTCACGAAACCTTGACGAGTTACTTCCAGAGCAAATCACAACTCCCCTTTTCCTTTTCTTGGGGAATTGAAATGAGTGACTTTCACAAATGCTTCCAGAACCCAGGTGCACATCAGTCCAAAGTGACTCTTCTTTTGGTCATGGTGGTACTTTAATTTCCCCTTCAAAATGACCCTTCCTTTTGTCACGGTGGGGATCAAAACTTTACCCAACAGGGAGAAACAAACAAATTGTCCATAACCACCAGGAGCCACTCCAGCACAGTCTTCCTTCAGATGCTGTTGCTCAAAGTGCTGGGAAAATAGCTGCTGATCACCAAGTCTGCTACTCCGTTAAGTGTGTCACTCACATGACTCTCCACACGCTTGCCTGGATCAAAGCAACACATTTCATCTCTTCTCTTCAAAAGTAGCCAAGTGAGTGCATGCTGTCCTATGTGTGGCCAAACCCAGTTCTCTCCACAGCTGTGAATGGTCACAGCTTATACTAGCCCTAAATTTGTTAACCCTTAAAGTGACAGGCCCACTAAAATGAAATGCCTCATAATCACTCAGAGAGTAGTAGGTGCATGTAATAGATTGCCAGGATGGTACAATTGAGACATTCAAAAATCTCTGAGATAGGCATAGGGATGTAAGAAAAATAGAGGTTGTGGGGGTGAGGTGGGGAAAATTAGATTGTTGTGGAGTAGGTTTACATAGGTCAGCACAACATCATGGGCTGAAGGGCCTGTACTGTGCTGTAATGTTCTATGTTATACTGTACATTCCAAGTCCTAAGAGGGTAACCTCAATTACAACTTGCCTCTTGCCTCTGCTGACGCCAATCTTTTTTGCCACTATCTTCTCCTTTGAAGGAAAGGTGCACAGCATGTCCTCTGGCGAGGTTACTCCAGTGGGCAAAGTGAAGTTGAAGCACCTGCCTCAACTGATAGATTCTGTCATGTAAAGGCTTCACTCTAGTTGCACATTACAAACTGGTTAATTTTCACAAGGTGATCGGATTTAAATCTTCCAGCTTCTAAGGCAAATTGTTTACCATGAAAAAGAAGTAATTAATCTTGTCCAAAATACGGTGGATATTTTGGTGCAGATGTTGACTCCTGTTTCCCTGAACAGTTTATCCTTCTGGTGATCTGTTTACCTCCTCTAATTGTTTTGACGTTGTCACTTCTCCTCTTCCCCTCTCTCTCCCATACATATCCCAGGAGCCAGGAAGCCTGACCACAGATGTTTGGTACCCCTGTCAACAATTCCCAGTCCAAAACCGACCCGTAGGAGGAGCATCCACACTTAGAGTGCCGAATGTTTCTGTGATTGGGAGCACGTAGCAGAGAAAGTTTATCAGCAGGGCTGATGGTTCTTTCCAGGCGCTGTTTAGCTGGAAGTGGGGCAACAACCAGAACTCATTGTGGGCGGAGAGAATGGAACAAAGGGGCACCTGGCAGTCGTGAGGATCTACTCATGTTCAAGGTGTGCAGTGACCACAGGGCTTGTGATCACTCCCTGTGACCATGTACATTGGGGGAATAGTGAGCTCAGGTCAATCAGCACCTCAGCTGTTTACTGCACCACTGCGAGGTTTGGCAGGAGACGACTTGACTAGAGCAGGCCATTCTGGTATCACTTGTCTCATGGGCCACTCTGGGACTTGGTGGCACCGGTATGATGGTGTTGGTTTCCTGCAGGCTCAATTGCTTGCAGTCCTTGCCAACTGTTTATCTGCAGGCTGCAGGTTTATACGACAGCAAACTGTGATGATGTGTTCCTGGCAGTGATCCGGGAAATGCATCCCACACAAACCAGGTTGGCAGAGAGACAGAGCGTCAGTTCATGAGCTGCCCACAAAACCACCTTGTACTGGGCCAATGTGAACCCACTGCCCCCAGTTCAGCACTGAGCAGTTACACCCACATAGGGCTCACTGGTCAGAAGCATCAGCTCTGATTGGATCATCCAAACACTGCCACGCTGGCTCCAAGTGTAGCCATCAATAATGAAGGAACAAAGGTTGTCGTTGTTGGAGCGATGCCTCAAAAATCGTGGCCGTGCTGTGAGATGTGGAGCATAGCAGGAGCTGGGTCTGTTCCGCCATTGTCACTGGAAGATCCACACCAATAATGGATTGGAATGCGGGTCCCCGATCTCCTCCCTTCACTTGTCTATTAGAAGGAAGTCAAGGAGATGATGGAAGGGCGATGCCAGGGTTGGGTCTCAAATTCAACCGAACCTCGAGCCAACCCCTTGCCACGGGTGCCTGGTACATCCTATGCCTGTGCTCAACTCATCTTGGCAGAGGGGCAGGGAGGATGGTAAACCACAAGATGTGGATAGGGAAGCTGTGGTAATGATAATAAATCACAATTCGGTGATGTGAGATGCCAGGACATTTTTGACTGGGAAAGAGAAGGGTTAATTTATGCTGGTCTGTGTCTGAGGATGGAGTCTCCCATTTGTTCCAAACATCCATCCATCTGATAAGCACGTGTAAATGGCAGGAGTTCGTAGGGAATGATGTCCCTGTGGTGTGAAAATGCCAGTTTGACCATTCCCATAATGAACCTTTTAACCATGCAATTTTCTGACAAGATTCAAATCTAAAATTAAGCTAGGGAGTGGAGACTTGTCATGATGCCTGAACTGAGTTTTATGCTGCATCCTTGTTCCATTGGAAATAACACATGAATTTAGAAAAACAAGGGGTTATGGGTGTGAGGTGGGGAAAAATTAGATTGTTGGGAAGTAGGTTTTCGTAGGTTGGCACAACATCGTGGGCTGAAGGGCCTGTACTGTGCTGTAATGTTCTGTGGAGACATTCAGACACCGGGAGAATGTCCAAACTCCTTATCGAAATCACTGGGTTTGAATTTGGCTCGTTGGCACGGTAATATCCTTGTGCTAACTGCTATGCTAAGCATGTGTTGTGAGTGAGGGAACAGATTCAATGGGTCTCAAAAGCAAGGACACTGAACAGTAAATTATTTTATTTACAGAAAATGCGCGTGGGAAGATCGCAACAGGGATAAAGCGCGTGCATAGGCGCACGCGCGCGCACACACACACACACACACACACACACCACACACACACACACACACACACACACACACACACACACACACACACACACACACACACACACACACACACAATGAATTAGAGTACACAGTGCTGTTACATACAATCAAGGAAAAGAAACAATGTAATACCTATCACCCCTTGACTCAGTGCAGGCACGGATTTATGCTACTTGGGGCACTTGCTAAAATGCTCCCAACCCTTTACTAGTGCACACCTTACCAAACGATTTCTACAGTGCCGTTCTACACTACTTGGCCTTGAGAGAAGCAGGTTGGACCCTCAAAGATGTCAAAGAGGAAGAGGTGAGTGCATGTGGTGCCCTTTATAGTACTGGAGGGCTGGGGAGTCCAGCCCAGGTAATCTACAGGATGAAAATGGCTCAGTGCCAGCAAGGTCAAATGGATTACAAAGACTAATGGGCCCAAAACCAAGTACAAAGGTACTTAAAGGGGCTGATGTTCAGGTGTGCACTGATGGGTGGGAAAGAGCAGAACCAAACCTTGAATGGCAGGTGGTATGTTTTCTGAACAGGTAATGGACAGTGCTGTCACGTGAAACCCACGACCCTCCAGTGTAGATTTCTCTAAGCATATTTGGGATTCATCTCTCAGGTTTCTTGCACCAGTGCCCTGGAAATTCCATGAAATTCTGCGTGCAATGCTGCATGACAGGAAGGATGTGGAGGCTTTAGGATTAAAGGGTATGAGCAATGGGGAGAGGTTGGACAACCTGGGTTGTTTTCTTTGGCACATTGAAAGCTGAGGGGAGAAGTTTATTAAATTAGGAGAATCATTGATACAGTCAGAATCTTTATCCTGCGGACATGCTCAAGGTGAGGGGGGATCCACAACAAACTGGTGACTTTCTGCCTTTGGACCCTGCTGAGCAGCCTTCAGGAGGATATGCAGTTGTGTTGAATTTTCTGCGCCAAGCAGGGAGAAGGGCAGCTTCTGACAGCAAGCATAGCCATGCTGCTCTGTGAGAGAGAAACAAGATAGGCTGCAGGTGCTGTGATTGTAGTAAACACACTGAAATGCTGAAGGATCTCAGTCAGTCTATTCAGTATCTATAGGAGACAAAGGTATATCGCCGATATACCTTCTTCAAGGAAAAATCAGGAGCAGGATATAGTCTCAGAATTCAAACAACTGGGGGGAGGAATCCAGACCAACAAAAGGTGTTAATTGGATGTGATAAGGGACTAGGTAGAATTCATCATGTCTGTGTGGAAGGAGACAGGGAATGGAGAGACGACGGCGGGGGATGGTGGGGGAGAAAGGTGTGGGGTTGGGGTTAACAAAAGCTAGTGAAGTTGATATTAATACCATCCAATTGAAGCATGCCCAATGAGGTGTTCTTCCTCCAATCTGTGGATGGTCTCAGTCTGACAGTGCATGAGACCATGGACAGTCAAGTCAGCAAGGGAACGGAATGGAGAATTGAAATGGGTGGCCACAGGGAGATCCATGCTGTTGCTGTGGACAGAGCTGAGGAGCTTGACAAAGTGATCTCCCAGACACCATCTAGTCCCTCCAATGTAGATGAGACCTGTGTGAGCTCTGTTCTGTTGAATGGTTGACTCTGGGTGGAGTTCTCCCCTGCTGGAGGAGGGTGATGGTTTGGGGGGAGAGGAGGCTGATCCCCATCCAGTCTCCTCAGGAAGTCGAGGAGACTCGTGGGTGTGGAGTTGTCCTGACTGTGGTATCCCCCACACAGCCGGAATGACTCATTGGGCCCAGGCTCTGAGTTATCTTTCAGGAACCGACCCCACATCGCATGAGTCACCCAGAGAAGATGCCCATTGTGTCACTCTGTGATGCGGGGAGGGGGGATATAATACCGAATGCCCCTGCATACCTTTCATTTCCTTGCCCTTGCCATCCAATCATGCCATGGTGGTCTATCTTTCCCCTGACAGACCATGGGAGTGTCTATATATGGGAGTCCTCTCCTTATACAATGGGGAACTGGGATTGAGTTTTTGAGTTGATTCTCGGACACACCAGTCACTTCTGCAGCTTGGATGAGGTCATGTTTTGTGGATATCTGGTCAAAGGTTGCAGCCCTGGCACACGCACTTAAAGGGGGTGCTCCTTAATTCTGGCTGCATTCTGTCCTCACGCTCCTGACCTTTGGGCACCTGGTGTAAAGGTAAGATGGTCAGTCAAGGGATGGCCTCATCAGTCTAGTTCTGGAACTGACCAAGATGGCTATCCATGGGTCCAGCAGATGGGCAGTCGAGGGTTCAGCTCGGGCTGACTGCCTGTCCTCTTCCGAGGTCACCTGCGTGCCCGCGCATCCCTAGAAAAGGAGAGCTTGGTGCTCACGGGCACCTTGGAGGATTTCCGGGAATGGTAGGCTCCCCAAGGGCTTGAATATATCATGGACAGTGAAACTTAGTCTGAAACTTAAGTACTGCATTGCAGATTGATATCATCTTGTAACCTTTGGACTTGTTATGTAACAGTAGAAGGGGAGAAAGTTTAATAGAGCGGTAGGAGCAAGTCTTGTACACAACAGTGCCTTGAACAGGCTGCCAGAGGTAAGGGTGGAAGCAAATGGCATCATAGTCTTAAAGAGGCTTCAAGATAGACATGAATATGTAGGGAGCAGAGGGATATGTATCGTGTGCAGGCAGCAAAGTTTTCATTTAATTTGGGAATCATGTTCAACACTGACAAAGGTTTTAGGTGCTACTCGTCAATTAAGTTCAGGTTCATTATCATTTGACTGTGCGCATACAGCCAGATGAAACAGTGTTTCTGCAGACCTTGTGGTACTGAACATAATAATCGCATATATGAATAAAGATATAACAAAATTAAAAATGGTGATACTTCTGAAGCTGTGATAAGCCTGCCCTGCTGCTAGTGCAGACCCAGGGAGATCAGGGAGCAGGGACACAACTCTCCCCTAAGGTGTCCTACTGCCCAGTCCTACTGTTGATGGCTCCATACAGGCTTTAAAGTGGCCAATGCAAGATGTTTACTTAAAATCCTGCGACCATGAGGTCTAGGACCAAGATGGTGGCACATGCAATCAGCAGCGGCCTCGAGGGGTTGCAGGCTCCAGGGAGCAGCAGACTGGTGCAGGGCACCATTAACGGGTAGAACACCATCCGTTGAGAAGGAGGTGATTGTGAGGATGGTGGCCATGATGACGGGTCAGCAAGGGGCTCTGTGACTGAAGAATGCACACAGGCGGCGAGCTGTTGTCGGTGGCTTGAGGGAGAGGAACTCACATAGGCTGCAGACTGCTGCCTGCTTGAGGATAAAGGCCTCACACTGGGCTGTGGCCTGCTGGAGACTGGATCATGAGAACAAGGTTTCATAACCCGGGATTCGAGAGGATGCTGAGGGCATAGAGGACTCCGGAAGGGCCCTGGGCGCTGAAGGTTTAGATCTGGCCTCAGGTTGCCGATGGTTTGAATGGAATTGAAATCCTGTTCGGCTGCAGAGACTGCTGGAGCACTAGAGGCGAATCCACTGACACTCAATGGCTTTAGGGGTGGGCTCTCTTTTGCTTCTCTTTCTCAAGGGTGCTGGGCAACGCTAATGCAAATGGTGACTATAGGCAACTTCATATAATAAATAATCATCTTGTAAGGGATACTGGAATGTGAGGAGTCAAGCAAATGCTAATTAAGAATGAAGTATGATAGGTTAAATCAGGGTGAAGGGATCATGGAATGTGAGGAAGGTTTAAACAGGTATAATAAAATAGGGGTCTTCAAAACAGGATAGCAAGTAGATAGATTTAGCAAGTCTTGGGGGTTGATTAATGAGTAAAGAACAAAGGCATGATATTTCCTGGTAAACAAGTTTACCACATAAACTGATAAGAAGTTAGAATACATGTAGGCAGAATTACCTAATGCTAAACAAATCCAGGAGGCAGAAGAATGTTAAGGGGGAAGGTACCTCTGTACTGAAAAGAAATGTATAAAAAGTTGGGTAAGCCCCAGTATCTGTGTGTATTCCCAGGGTAAGGGAAGCACCCAACTTTGCATTGTTGCAATAGTATAATAAATGTTCTTTGTTCTCAATTTTTGTCTCGAGTGAAATCTGTGAAGGCACCTCTGCTTTTCACAATCTGATCTGAGATACGGGGATGGTAGGGCCTGTTTCTGTATTGTACTGTCCTATAGTCTATTCCTAGAACATCAACAGAATCATTTAATTTAGTGGCTTTGGTACAAATTAAAGATTATTTTTCTTTTTCTCTGTGAGTTTATCATTTCATACTCTGTGGATTGAAACTTGATCTCACCAGCTTCCCACCAAATCCAAACACGCTGACGCTATTTGGAGGAAGCTCTGCCCATATTAGTGCCCACCTTGTTCCGGTGCCCACGACTTTCAAGTTGAGTCAACATGTCAATGTTTGGATGTGGTGGAGGTGCAAGATATAAAGACCGAGGGGAGTGAGGAGAAGACAGATCGAGAGCTAGAGCGAGAGAGAGAGACGAGGCTCCTTTACTTTGAGCAACCAGCGACTGGTCCCACGAGAGGCAGAATGAAGTCCTTCCTGCTCACCATCGCTGCAGTGCAGATCCTCCACTGCTCAGGTAGGTCCAGGAGAGAGTGGGGGCCTCATGGAGCAGGGGGAAATTGGGAATGAGGTTCGGACCATGATGTGCAGATGGGCAGCACGGTTAGCAAGTTCAATGCTGTTCATTGTCAAGTTCAGACAGCACCAGCGACATGGTTTCGAATCCGGTGCTGTCTGTAAGGAGTTTGTACATTCTCCCTGTGCCTGTATGGGTTTCCTCTGGGTGCTCTGGTTTCCTCCTGCCCTTCAAAATCGTACAAGGGTTGTAGGTTAATTGGGGTATTTGGGCAGCAGGGGATCATGAACTGGAAGGGCCTGTAACTGTGCTGTATGTCTAAAATTTAAACTAATTCTCTGAAGAAGTAACACTGGGCCACAAGTCCTGAATTGAGGCAAGGCCGACATTGAAGGCCTTAGACCTGCGGCTAAGGAGTGAATGTTTGCAGTTCAAAGATCATCTGACAGATGGGAGGATTTTAAAAGTGAGATGGGAGAGCTGAGGGCCAACAAGTTCCTATTAGAGTGGAGGGCTAGGCAGGCAGGATTAGTGAATCTTTGTTGTCAAGGAATGGTCTGAAAAGGAAAATAGGTATAAGTCAGGTAGAGGCATCTAGGATCAAGTATCAATAACAGGGTTATTGGAGGAAAAGAGGAGTGCAAAAAGGGGACGTTGCATTGAGTACAGGAGCTCGAACGCCATGTTGCAAAGGTCCCTGTAATGTTAGAGTGCAGTTCTGGTCACCTGATTATAGGAAGGATGAGATTAAACTGATGTAGGTGCAGTGGAAGTACAAGAGGCAGGAACAATTATAACATTAAAAAGGCATTTAGGCAGGTATAGGTGCTTATCCTTTTATCTGAGATACTTGGGGCTGGACACTTCTCGGTATTCGGATTATTCCAGATTATGAATTTAAAATGGTGGTGGTACAGATTAATGCAAAACATAATTATGGAGTGACACTTCATTGAAGCCAGCTCAATGAGCAATGGCTGCCTTCATTACCCATAATACCCCACACAGCTGGAACTGCTCTGCATTTCTCAAAGTGATTCCAGCTGTGTGGGAGATTATGGGTAATAAAGACAGCCACAGATCCCGCATTAAAGCAAAAAGAGGCTCACCCCGCCGCACCCTCGCCTGCCTCCTCCCAGCCCAGCTCGGCTGCTGTTGGGCTGCTTTCCCATCATCTGGTCACTCCGCACCAGCTTGGCTGGCGGGGGTTGGGGGGTGGGGCGGGGTGGTTGGGGTGTGGGGGGGGGGGGGACCCATCACCTGCTCCTCCCTCAGGCCAGGAACTTGCTGCTGCTCAGGCTCAGCCGCTCCCTGGCGTCCCCTTGCCTTCCCTTCCTCCAGCACTGCCTTCTCCTTGGTGCCGGCTCACTTCTATCCTCCTTCCTCCCAGGGCACAGACCTCAGCACCTGGGTCCCTTCGCCCTCTGGCCCTGGGAGCTCAGCAGGTTCTGGGCCTCCATACTTTTTGCGTTCTCTCCTCACTCTCTCTATAACATGTGAAAATATACTGTACATGCTTTAAAAAAAATGTTTGGTTTTCAAATGTTTTTGGTTTTCAGAATCACAGATAAAGGGATGAGGACCTGTACATGATTGGAAAATATATAGAGGATTAAAAGGACAAACAAATGGGACTAGCTCAGGCATAGGCACATTGGGGTGAAGGACCTGTTTGCGTACACAACTCGTAGACTCTGTGACTCTAACTGTCCCTGTCTCTCCACAGGAGTGCCCAGCACCAAGCATGCCCTGAGAGCTTCCATTCTTAAACTGAATGAAATCACCGAGATCGCCAACCTGTGTGCGATCACCAGGAGAGGCGTGACAAATGTAAGTGTGGTGGTCCAATTGTGTTTCCCAGACTATGTCTGAGTGCAGGTTAATTAGCTGCTAAAGATTACCCCTAGAATCGTTTAATGGGAAAACAAATCGGAGTGGGCATGTGTGAGAGAGCATAAATTTCAGGATACAGGGAAACAATAAGATGGGCCCTGCATAGAGCCAATGGGCTAAACAGCCTCTTCCTCAGCATGTTATGGCAAAATAGAGTCTAATGATTAAATGTTACGCAGACAGAGTTTTTGGATGATTATCAGATCAGGAATTTAAATTCTAAATCAGTACATGTGCCTTGAAACTCGGTTTAGAACATAGTTCTGGAATTAAAGAATTTAATTATCTCTGGAACCTTTCCCAAACTTGTTCACTAATTTCTTCCCAGAATAAAGGTTCTTGTAAATTGAGTCTGTCTATCATGATGGGTTCACCTCTGGGCATCCTCACATTCTAGCCCATTTTGGTGAGTGACTCTGACACCCCCTCTGTCATCATTGAAAGGCCCATAGTCTGAGCCCCACAGCAGAGCACCAGATATAGTCACACATCAATAAACTCTTTTATGTGTCCTCTCATCAGACTTATCGCACAGGTAAACTGTCGTACAATGTGGACTTAACGTTCTCTGTGAAAGAAACGATCTGCTCCAAGAACTCCGGACATGAATTTGATGATGTCAGCTGCTTATTCCGTCCCAAGAAGGTTGCTGTGAGTCTAGAATCACGTTTTATCAACTGAAAGCCTTCATGTGTCTTGAGTAAAAAAATTTAAATATTTACAATTATTTCATAAAATCATGTTAGAGTGAAGAATAGGCAAGAGATTAAGTTGTATCATAATGACTTTGATTCAGTGTTGTGAATGGAGCCATCACTAATTTCCCTGCATTATATTTTACTTTAACAGGAGACAGGGCTTTGCAGAAGCCATGTTGAATACTTTGCTAATAAGGTGTCTGACATAGATGTGGAATGTGAAGGTTTGAAGACTGTTGGCAGCGAGAGCGACTCCACAGAATCAAGTGAAACCAGGACTGAGGTAACTGCATGGTCATTGGATTTATAACACAGGAGAACATTTACTGAACCTTTCATTGATGTCCGATTCGGGATTGAACGGTTGTCCATTTAAAACAGAGATCCAGAGGAATTTCTTTAGCCAGAGAGTGTTGAACCTTTGGAATTTGCTGCCACGGGCAACTGTAGAGGTCACATCATTGTGTGTATTCAAGGCAGAGATTGATAGGTATCTGGATAGTCAGGGTATCAAAGGTTATGGGAGAAAGCAGGGGAATGGGGCTGAATGGGAGAATGGATCAGGTCATGATG
The DNA here is from genome assembly GCF_036971445.1 of Narcine bancroftii. Taxonomy (NCBI): domain Eukaryota; kingdom Metazoa; phylum Chordata; class Chondrichthyes; order Torpediniformes; family Narcinidae; genus Narcine; species Narcine bancroftii. Next base: position 230,004,328 of record NC_091472.1, read on the forward strand.
GGCTGAATGGCCTACTTTTGGTTATGGTTATGGCGTATCTTATGGTTATGGTCTTATGGTCTAAAGATCTAAGCATAAACATTTTCTCACAGGCCCAATCTGAATCAAAGGAGACGTCTCTTGAAGAAACATCAGATGTGAGTATTAATTGGTCATTTGTCAGATGATTTTTCTCTTGCCAATCTCAATTGTTTTCAAGCAATGGTTTTCAAACTGCCCCCCTATACTCACATTCCACCTTAAGCAATCTGTATGCCATAGGTGCTCAGTGATTAGTAAGGAATTACTTAGGATGGTATGTGAGTGGAAAGAAAAGGTTTGAAAACCACTGTTTTAATTGTCCCTAATTGACTCGTTATGTGCACGGTTTCATAACTCCAAAGGGAATGGGCCAATGACAATTTTTCTCAAGCAAAATATTTCATTAACAATTGGGTCTAGAGCTGTGATTCTCAGCCTTCCTTTCCCACTCACATCCCACCTTAAGCAATCCCTTACTAATCACAGAGCACTTATAGTTTTGGGATTACTTGAAGTGGAATGTGAGTTTAGGGGGGAAGTTTGAAAACCATTGTTCTATCCTCTATTGAGAGAAGCATGTGAGAGAGGATGTTGACACAGAATGATGTGCAGGGAGGAACTCTGAACTTTGGTATCTATGCAAATGTTGTAAAAATGAACTGAGCATCAAAAGAATAGGATGACAAGCTCTCACTAATAAAACTAAATTCCAAATCTTCCTGGGGGGAGCCGGAACTTCAATTAAAGGGATGCCAATTGATGTTTTTTGTAGGTGCAGCATGGTGACAAGCACTTCCACCCCACAAGCCCTTGCACCCCACAAGCCCATGCCACCTAATTACCAATTAACCTACTACCCCTGTGCATCTTTTTTTAATGTGGAAGGTAACCAGATCACACAGAGGAAATTCGTGTGGAGAATGTGCGAACTCCTTATAGAACCCGGGTCACTGGCACTGCAATAGGGCTGGGCTAACTGCTACACTAACCATGCCACCCTTCACCATGCCACATCTCCTGACCAGGAATGTCCATTGACTCCACCCTGCCACTCCGCCAGTTTGATCAATGGTGCACTGTTGAGCATGACACTATTTACTGAGGCTTCTGCAATTCAACATTTGCATCGTCGTTCAGGAATGTCAAGATTTCTGTACTTCATTCTACTGTTTGGAAGTAATCTATTGATGCTTGATATTGACAAATACACCCTTTGCTAAGTTTGTAAATGTTAATGATTTTATACAGGTGGAAAGCAACTCAGAAGAAACCTCACTGGAAGACGCTTCAGACGTAAGTTTAATTTAGAAATTGTTCTCATTAGATTCTCAACTGTCAGGTGCAAAACCTAGATTGATCTGTTCAATTAGAGTCTGAGGATTTTATGTCATTATATATCTGTACCAGATAGTGGGGGAGAGAATATTGGATCATCTCATACTCTCTCTATACATTATCCTCTGTAAACTTTGTAATCCTCCATTCTTCCAATTACCAAAAATCTACCAATTTCAGTTATGACTGAACGCTGCAATTGAATCCTTCAGCTCCCTGGAGCGGAGAATTCCACAGATTCACCATCCTGAGGGAAGAGATTTCTCCCCCCTCTCTGTCCTTATTTTGAGCCTGCTACCTAATTTCAAGTCTCTTAACATTGGGGAAAGACCCTAGCCTTACACCCATCATGCCAGACCTTCTCATAATGTTGCGCATTGCCAGCTGACTGCCTCTCATTCTTGTAACCTGGAAAGAATAGAGCGCCAGCCATCTCACTGTGAGAGGTGCGCCAAGTCGGGAACTAGCCTGGTGAAACTTGGCTGCGCCCTTCACATCAACCATATCCCTCTTGATGTGAGGAGACCAAAACTATGCCCAACTGCAACAATACACATGGCTTCCTGATGTTGAATCACAACTCTGAAATGCCCGCTTCCCTTCCTTCTCCTAACTCACCTGCTCACCCGGTCGCATCTCAGTTTATTTCTCTTCTACACTCCCACCTTTTAGCCTGTCCTTCTTTCCCTTCCTTCCTCCTCTCCCCCTCCACCACCTTTTTTTTCCCTTATTCCTGACCAAGGGCCTGGGCCTAAAACAATGGTTACCCTTTACTTCCCATGAAGGCTGTGAGATCTGCTGAGTTTCTCCAGCACATTTGTGCAATGTATTTGCCTCCAGCATTTACTTGTTTGATTTTGTCAGCATTGACTCTAAATGACTTCAATATAATTCAACATTTAACAGTTGTGCATGCTGGCAATTTAACAATTCATATATATTTTCAAAATCACTCATTAGTGCTCTTTCCTAATGCCAACGAAATTCACTGATCGGAGACCTTCAGTATCGTTTCACAGACTTTATTTCACATGGTACATCATGGAGACCAGGTAGCAGCTACTCAACTTTGTATAAATATACAAACATGCTTGTAGAAGTAAATTTTGAAGAGATGAATAATCTGTAACAAAAGTAGGATTACATCACAGGATGTACCTGTGAAAACTGCATCAAGACCTTTATTATATTTTTATGTATTAAAATCTTATTTTTTTCTAACATACAGAAGAATGTGTCACTCTCCACCATTAGTATCCTTGACAATAGTTAAGGCTTAGCTTCGAAATAATGTCTCACTGAACAGATACTGTATTAAAAGGGGCTGTTCGCCAACTCTTTGTGTCGATGCCAAAACTGTCAACACGAACTTTCTTTCACAGATTTGGGTGCCAATTATGTTTGTGACTGTGTCAATCTTCACAAAGTTTCTTCAACAACTAAACAGATAAATGTTATTTCCACACAGGATCAGGGCAAATCCAGAGGAACACCACCTGAGGTTCGAAGCAATGTGAGTATAAATCAAAATATTTTGCAAGATGATTGTGATTGCAGATGAAAACAATTAACATCTTGCGTTCAAGTTCGTTGAATAGAGGGACAGAGGGACATGTATTTTGACTGAATGCATCGTGAAAGGCATTACAATATTTGATTCAGGGAATGGGGGGAGGAGGTTGGGTTGACGAGGGGAATTATTGAGTTGACTCAATCTGAAGGATGCTTGTTCCACCTCAAGGATAAAAAAGGCTGAAAACCAACAATGTTGTTGGCAAGGAAAGGCATCTCGAGGGCACTGCAACACTCACCAAACCAGACAAGTACTAGTGAAAAACAGGCTTAATATGCCCAATGGGCATATTGAGGGCACTGGCACAGAGCCCCTCCCCCTGCCCCTGAATCCCTTTTGACCTCACAACCCACATTGGCCAGGCTTTATTCATCACTGCTGAACTAAAGAGCCTAAGTGTTTTTCTGAGGAATTTTCCACTCCAGATTTCAGATTTATTGTCAGAAAACATACATGACATCACATACAGCCCTAAGATTCTTTTTCCTGCGGGCGTGGCAGAATCACCACTAATTGGTAATGCAAAAAAAGTCTGGCACTGAATCTCAAAACCTGATCTATCTAGGGATATTCTAAACATGAAAGGCTTTGTTGGGAGGTTACCAATTAACTTGTGGAGCATCTAAATCGTAATCCTTTCACACAGGGGCAAAGTGATTCACAAGGGACATCGGTGGAGGACTCTCATAATGTAAGTTTAATTGAGATTTTTTTTCTATTACTTCTCAATTATAATATGATGATGAACCCTAGTTCAGCTCAACTTAATTAAATGGCTACCCAGAGGAATTAGAAGGGAATCTTGGTGGATAAGAGCCTCAAAGGAGACAACGGAAGAATGGGGTTGAAAGGAAAAATACGTCAGCCATGAATTGAATGACAGAGCAGACTCAGTGGGCTGAATGGCCTAATTATGCTCCTATGTCTTATGGTTGTGTAATTAATGTCTCTGGGTATGGGAGGGTGAGGGTGCAGATGAAGGTAGCCCTGTTGAGACTAATTGATGGAATGACTCACCTGTTAGATTAATTGATCCAGTTCATCAGTGTTTTGCATCACTGCAGATTGCAAGTGTTGACTTGCAATTCAGAGCTTGAAAGTAGTCAACTGATCATTTACAAACTTAAACCCCCATCTCTCTTTCCCTTTGTCCCTGTCTCCTTTCCTCCAGCCCCCCCCCCCCACCCCACCCTCCCTGACTCATTTCTCTTTCTTCAATAAGAGAGTGAGTAAAAAAGCAGAAGTGCTGGTGGAACTCAATTGGTCTTGCAGTGTCTACAGGAAATATAGATATATTACCCACGTTTCGGGCCTGAATCCTTCTTGCCTGAAAGGTTGGTAATATATTGGTAAAGCCTCCTATGGACACTGTGACACCAACTGAGTTCCACCAGCATTTCTGTGCCCTCAGACTTTCAAGTTTCACCTCACTCAGAGAGCTCCACTTCTTAGCCCACTACCTGCTCCCTGTCACTTCTCAGCTTTCCTCTTCTACCCTCCCGCCTGTGTCCACCTATTACCTGTTAGCCAGTTCTCCTCCCCTTTCCATGACTCCCTCCTCTCCTTTCCTCCTCCCACCCCGCCCTTTCATTCGGGCATCTACCTTGTGTCGCCAGATTCCCGACGAAGGGCTCAGACCCAAAACGTCGACTACCTTTTCTTCCTATGGATGCTGCGTGACCTGCTGAATTTCTCCAGTCGTCTTGTGTATTGCATTAAAGTAATTGTTGTGTTTAGGGATGAATCTAAAATTCTAAATATTTATTTTGTAAAATAGATGAAAAGCACGTCCACAGAATTATCCCTGGAGGAATCTTCGAAGGTGAGCATAAGCGCCGTGTTTGGTGATCACCAGTAACCGCACAATGAAACATCAGACTCAGTTCAGCCCAACAGGAAATGACAAATCCATTGCTTGTGTCCATTCTAGGAGCAGAATGACAGATCAAGGGAGAGACACTACTCGTGAATGAAATTCTCTGAGATCCTGAGCTCGGGGTGAACACAAAGACCTCATTCAGAACGAACAAGATGTTGTGACCTGTACTGTACTTGCTCATGTGCAGGGCTGGGGCCTGGAGCTCCTGATTGTACATTTTACTGTCACTTGGAAATTCAATTGTTTGTAAATTATCTGTCCTTGCCTGTATATTATTGTATTATACATTGTGGATTAAAATAAAATTATAAAGAGATATTCACAAATGTGCTTTGCGAAGTTGATTTGCATTTCACTGAACCATGGGGGTTCAGACTGTCATTGTGTCAAGCCAGCCTGTCCCTCATCGATGGTCTGATGGGACCTCCTGAAGGAGGACCTCCGGTATTTGTTTGAATATTTATACATTTTTAAATCACATTACGTTCAATTCTAAATTATGGCAAAAGAAGTTATATATCTTCCCATTCCACTCCCCACCAACCCAATCCCCTCATCCCTAAAGGAAAGAAAAGAAAGAAGAGGGAAAATCCGAAGAATGTCAAGAAAATAAAATATTTATACAATAAAGTCTATTGGAGGTGACCAAGAAGTGAGGTCTTCAGAGAATCAATTATACATGCAAACCCAAATTTTCTAAATATCATCCCCATATTTTCCAAAAAACATGATATTTATCTCACAGATTATGTAATTTTCTCTAGTGGTATACAACTGCGACATTCTGCATGTCATTTTTCCATGCCTAAATCTAATGTTGACTTTGGTGATATTGCTTTATATTTCCTAGAAACTGCGAAAGCAATGAACACAAATTCATTTTGATAGATGCTTGAATTTAATTTTGACCTTATAACCTTACTATTACTCTCAATAACATCAGGTGCTGTGGGAATTTGACCCCAGTAATTCACCCCAAAAAATTACCTACGCCTAACCAAAATTGTCTAATTGTGTGATGGAGGACTTCCTGATGGTGCAACTCTTGTGTTTAATCAAACCTTCTGATAGGGGACATTCTGATGGTGGGCCTTATTGGTGGGAACTTCCTCATGGTCCAACTGCTTGGTCTGGTGGGACCTCATGATGGACGACCTCCTGTTCATGCAACTTTTGTAGTCTAATGGGACCTCCTGATGGTGCACCTCTTGTCTGGTAGGACCTCCTGAATTGCTGAGTCATTTGCTGTTTGATGATGCATATCAGGCTCAGGTTGACTGGCACTCCTTATCTTGCTCACAGGAAAAATGTTTGTCTCAAATCCTCCATTAGATTCACGTTTTGTTTAAAATCTTCAACAATTCCACTTGAAGGAATGGGGCTTGGTGCCAGTGCCAGTGAGTTGGTTAGATCTGATGTTGTCTCCCCTTCTAGTGGACGAACAGCGGGTGGGTACTTCAATGGTATCCAACAGCGTAGCTATAGAGCTGCTTCCTCACAGCTCCAGCAATCTTGATCCTGTCCCTGGAGGTAAACGTGAAAAACAGCAGTCACTGTGGTTGTAATAAAACCAAAAAATGCTGGAGAAACTCAGCAGGTCTCACAGCATCCATAGAAGGTAAAGTTCTTCTTCAAGGTACGAGTAAAAAACAGACAGGCACCTAACTAAAAAGGCTGGAGGACAAGGAAAGAAGGGACACAAGGGAGGAGCCCAGGCAAAGAGACAAAAGTTGAAATAGACTTAGATAGAAGACCAGGAGGGAAAAGGTGGGGATTAATTAGAGGATGGGATTGGCTCTGTGAATGCAGAACTGGAGGAAAGAAGACAGAGGGAAATGGAAAGAGAAAAGGAGATATAAGGATAGGAGAAAGAGAGAGATGTAGTAGAGGTGGGGGCTAACAGACACCGGGAAGTCAATGTTAATGCCATCTGCTTGGAAGGTACTCTGTCCTGTCCATGTGAAGTCTGCACCTTCACCCTACGATTGTGTGAGTTCTCTCTGGGTGCTCTGGTTTCCGCCAAAGGTTCATGCCTCATAGGAGGAGAAGAAATGGACTGCCCCCCTGACCCATCTGAGCCCATTGAGCTTGTTCCACCATTCAGTAAGTTGATGGCTGAACCAGTTGTGGACGTAGCTCTCCCTACCTGTCCCTTCCCTGAATTGCCTATGTGTGCCTTTAAATATCTTTAATGAGGCAGCCCTTGCTGTTTCATTGGGCAGAGAATTCCACAAATTCATGACTCTCTGGGGAAAACAATCTCCCTGCTTCTATCTTATCTATTCCTTTCATAATTTTGTGTCTCCAGAAGCTCCCCAATCATTCTTGTAAATACCAGTGAATGTAGCCCCAGGTGACTCAATCTCTCCTCATGAGCTAAGCCCCTCATCTCTGGAACCAACCTGCATGACCAAAGTGGGCTGACCAGCTGCATTACGGTCTGGTATGAGGACACCAATATCCTCGAGTGCAAAGCCCTGCAAAAAGAAGTGGCCACAGCCCAGGACATCACAGGCAAACCCCTCCCCACCATCAAGAACATCTACAGGAAATGTTGCCGTTGGAGAGCAGCAGCAATCATCAAGGATCCACACCACCCAGCACACGCTCTGTTCTCACTGCTAACAGCAGGAAAGATGTCTCTCCACCAGGTTCAGGAACAGCTGCTCTCCCTCCACCATCAGACTCCTCAATGACAAACTCATATCAGGGATTCGTTTAATGACTCTTACCTTTGGACTTTTTATCCTCTTCTCTGCGTTGCACAGTCGGTTTGTTTACTTTTGTTTATTTGTTTACATGTGTACGTTAAGTACAGATTTTTTTCATCACTTCCAATAAGGGGTTATTCTGCCTGGCCTGCAGGAAAAGGAATCTCAGGGTTGTATGTGATATCATGTATGTACTCTGACAATTAATCTGAAATCTGGACTACCTCCTCTCACATATTCTAAATTTATCCTCTGGCTATATACTCGGGGTGTGTGTGTGTGTGTGTGTGTATGCTGTGCTCAGCGCTGGCAGTATAGAATTGATGGGCCGGGTGGCAATAGACCAGTGGAGAGAGGTGCATGAGGAGGGGAGGGGTTGGACCAGTAGTGGGGTGCCTTGGTGCCGGCCACTGGCAGGGACCTCATGGCCAAGCTCTGACACTGACGATCGCCAGTGTAACTGGTTCGGCTGTGTTGGCATTTTATCCTCTGAGCCTTCAGGCCTGGGTTCAGAGAAATAACTGGAGACAAGAAATAGCTGGGTAAAAATCAGGCATCGGCAAATTTCTAAGATGCAATCTACTTTTATATAATCTATTATCAAATGTATATTTCTATTTCTGCATGGTTCCCCAGCCTTGCCTTTCCTCTAATTACATCGATTAAAAGAGAACACACTGTCCAGGGTCCACTTTTGCTCGTACCTTGACAACACATCAATCGATCAATTCAGATTTTTTAAATCATAAATACCACACTGAAAACACAGTTCGGGTGGGAACCTTGCAAGGACAAGGTTATTTTGATGAAGCATGTTAACTTGGGACATTTTGGGAAATGGCGAGGTAACTGCAATATGAAAGGCGATGACTTTACCCCTGTCGTCGTGGCAATGCATAGGCTGAGACAGCAGTGAAGTTCAAGGAATGCAGATAGGTTGTCCCCTTCCTCTGGTCGCTCCCCACTGCCCCCCTTCCCCCAACATGCCCCTGGGACACTCAAATTCAGCCTATGTTCCCCAAGAACCCCATTTTTTGGGGCAGTGCGGTGTGGATCACAGTGATTCATAAGGTAAATAAAATCCTTAGCGGCCCATTGTGATACTGCCACTGCAATCGGAGTTCACTGACTCAATCAAACCCATACATTATTGTGAAAGCCTCCATAAAACCTCGTTTTGGTCAGACGGATGCAATCTGTCCCTATAACCGAGGGACTTCCACACCTTGTTTACAGAGACCTCCACGTATTTCCTGAAGCGTGTAACCCCTGTCAAGAACTGAACAAAACACGTCACCTCTCATGGCGAGCGCCTGGAGGCAGAGAGTGGCACCCTGGTGGGGGCTGGTGGGTGCTGCTAGGTGATTGACTGAGAGGCTAACTGTCACTCTCTCAGTCAGCCATCCAGTCCCAGCGGCGCCCACCAACCCCCATCAGAATGGCACTAATTACTTAACTGCCTCCGGGTGCTCTGGGCAAGCTGCTTTCATTCAACCTCCACCACCACCCCCCACCCCCCTCCACCCCCCATCTTTCAGTTACAGAAATCATTGCATTTAACATCAGCACAAATGGTTAGCATGCATTTCTGAACCAGTCGATTGTGAGTTCAAATTGTTCAGAATATCCAGCTTTCATGAACTGGGAAGGGAATAAAGAGAAAGAAATATCCTCACAGAGGTAAGAAAACTGATTGAACATCAAACACACCGCAGACGTTAGAAAGATGAAATAAAAACAGGAAGGGCTGGTGTTACCCAACTGCATCTGAAGAGAAAGAGAGTAAATGTTTCAGATCAGAGACCCTTCAGCAGAAGTGGACGATTACATTTCTTCTCTGAAGAGGGGGAAAGCTTTGCCTGGCCAACGCTTATCCCTGACCACCTGTGCAAAAGCAAATTATTTGGCCATCTTCATCTTGCTGTGTGCGACATAGCTTTATCTGGAAAATAAGGAACTCGGGAGGCAGTGGGAGGATTATTGCATCTTTAAATGCTCACAATCCATCAGGTTGCAAAGAGAGAGAGAGAGAGAGAGAGCTACTCGCGGATTTAACTTATCCTTTTCAAATAATCTCGCGAGTTGATAGTTTAGGAGCTGACAAGTTATCCCCCCAGCCATGTATCAAGCAGAGAGAGGGTGCACACATGGAAAAAACCGCTGGTAAAATACTGAATCTGAATCAGAATTGTGACATGAACGTGTCACAAAATTTGTTGTTTTGCGGCAGCATTACAGGGATCAGTTGAAGACTACCATACTGCAATCCACTGAAGAGGTACTGGGCTTCTCCTCCAGGAAAAACAAGGACTGGTTTGACGAAAACAGCCAGGAAATCCAGGAGCTGCTGGCAAAGAAGCGAGCTGCCCACCAGGCTCACCTTACAAAGCCGTCCTGTCCAGAGAAGAAACAAGCCTTCCGTCGCGCATGCAGCCATCTTCAGCGCAAACTCCGGGAGATCCAAAATGAGTGGTGGACTAGCCTCGCCAAACGAACCCAGCTCAGCGTGGACATTGGCGACTTCAGGGGTTTCTACGAGGCTCTAAAGGCTGTGTACGGCCCCTCACCCCAAGTCCAAAGCCCGCTGTGCAGCTCAGACGGCAAAGTCCTCCTCAGCGACAAGATCTCCATCCTCAACCGATGGTCAGAACACTTCCAATCTCTTTTCAGTGCCAACCGCTCAGTCCAAGATTCCGCCCTGCTCCAGCTCCCTCAACAGCCCCTAAGGCTAGAGCTGGATGAGGTTCCCACCCTGGATGAGACATATAAGGCAATTGAACAACTGAAAAGTGGCAAAGCAGCAGGTATGGATGGAATCCCCCCAGAAGTCTGGAAGGCTGGCGGCAAAACTCTGCATGCCAAACTGCATGAGTTTTTCAAGCTTTGTTGGGACCAAGGTAAACTGCCTCAGGATCTTCGTGATGCCACCATCATCACCCTGTACAAAAACAAAGGCGAGAAATCAGACTGCTCAAACTACAGGGGAATCACGTTGCTCTCCATTGCAGGCAAAATCTTCGCTAGGATTCTACTAAATAGAATAATACCTAGTGTCGCCGAGAATATTCTCCCAGAATCACAGTGCGGCTTTCGCGCAAACAGAGGAACTACTGACATGGTCTTTGCCCTCAGACAGCTCCAAGAAAAATGCAGAGAACAAAACAAAGGACTCTACATCACCTTTGTTGACCTCACCAAAGCCTTCGACACCGTGAGCAGGAAAGGGCTTTGGCAAATACTAGAGCGCATCGGATGTCCCCCAAAGTTCCTCAACATGATTATCCAACTGCACGAAAACCAACAAGGTCGGGTCAGATACAGCAATGAGCTCTCTGAACCCTTCTCCATTAACAATGGCGTGAAGCAAGGCTGTGTTCTGGCACCAACCCTCTTTTCAATCTTCTTCAGCATGATGCTGAACCAAGCCATGAAAGACCCCAAAAATGAAGACGCTGTTTACATCCGGTACCGCACGGATGGCAGTCTCTTCAATCTGAGGCGCCTGCAAGCTCACACCAAGACACAAGAGAAACTTGTCCGTGAACTACTCTTTGCAGACGATGCCGCTTTAGTTGCCCATTCAGAGCCAGCTCTTCAGCGCTTGACGTCCTGCTTTGCGGAAACTGCCAAAATGTTTGGCCTGGAAGTCAGCCTGAAGAAAACTGAGGTCCTCCATCAGCCAGCTCCCCACCATGATTACCAGCCCCCCCACATCTCCATCGGGCACACAAAACTCAAAACGGTCAACCAGTTTACCTATCTCGGCTGCACCATTTCATCAGATGCAAGGATCGACAATGAGATAGACAACAGACTCGCCAAGGCAAATAGCGCCTTTGGAAGACTACACAAAAGAGTCTGGAAAAACAACCAACTGAAAAACCTCACAAAGATAAGCGTATACAGAGCCGTTGTCATACCCACACTCCTGTTCGGCTCCGAATCATGGGTCCTCTACCGGCACCACCTACGGCTCCTAGAACGCTTCCACCAGCGTTGTCTCCGCTCCATCCTCAACATCCATTGGAGCGCTTACATCCCTAACGTCGAAGTACTCGAGATGGCAGAGGTCGACAGCATCGAGTCCATGCTGCTGAAGATCCAGCTGCGCTGGATGGGTCACGTCTCCAGAATGGAGGACCATCGCCTTCCCAAGATCGTGTTATATGGCGAGCTCTCCACTGGCCACCGTGACAGAGGTGCACCAAAGAAAAGGTACAAGGACTGCCTAAAGAAATCTCTTGGTGCCTGCCACATTGACCACCGCCAGTGGGCTGATATCGCCTCAAACCGTGCATCTTGGCGCCTCACAGTTTGGCGGGCAGCAACCTCCTTTGAAGGAGACCGCAGAGCCTACCTCACTGACAAAAGGCAAAGGAGGAAAAACCCAACACCCAACCCCAACCAACCAATTTTCCCCTGCAACCGCTGCAATCGTGTCTGCCTGTCCCGCATCGGACTTGTCAGCCACAAACGAGTCTGCAGCTGACGTGGACTTTTTACCCCCTCCATAAATCTTCGTCCGCGAAGCCAAGCCAAAGAAGACAGGTGTAAAAATTGCTGTAAATTTCATTTTTAAAATAAATAAATTAGTGCAAAAGGAAAGAGTGAGGCAATGTCTGTGGAGAAGAAGGTGTGATTGTAAAAATTCACAATCTGTGTATGTGAAAAGTACAACTGAGTTGCTGCCTTGATTTCGAGGGCCTGTATGTCAGGAGGTTTGAGAGCTGAACCGGAGGACAGAAAATATGAGTCCAGGGACATTCTACACTCAAACCAGCACATTGATGTTCTCATTCTAGCCAAGGTGTAGTTTCATGGCAAAGGCTGAAGTGGAGGAGCTGAGGAGAAAGGAATCATCATAGCCCACTTCCTATTCACTTTAAATCATTCTTCACAGTCACAAAATGTTCCAAGCTGATGACACACTTGTTTATCCCCCTGAAATGGCTATTCTTTCCCACCTCTTCCATGTTTCTTGCCTTTTGAGCCCTTCCCCTCCTCCGGAAGTCCACACAGTGCCCCAAAAACTGGGCCAGCAGGAAGCCACAAACACAAACCTCTCCACAGCTGTCAACAAGACCTGGGCCCAAAATAAACCTGTGGATGCTGCTCCCACGTTCACTGATGACTGGCTCCTGTCAGTGACGTGGAGCAGAGAAAGCCACTGGTGTTTGCTCTGGTTCCTCCCAATGCTTTCTCTGGTCAGCTGACAGCAAGGGGAGTGCAGAGCTGAGGGAGAAAAGTTGTCCAGGTCACTTGAGTGAAACAGAACATAGCCCTGCCATGAGAGCAGAACTGAAATGCCTGCAGAACCTTGGACTCAAATTTCCAATTGCTAATGTGGTGGGGGGGTGGGTTATAGAAACATAGAACACTACAGCACAGAAAACAGGTTCTCGTCCATGATGAAATATTATTCCGCTTGTCCTATTGACCTGCATTCATTCCATAACCCTCCAGACTTCTCCCATCCATGTATCTATCCAATTTATTCTTAAAACTTTAGGTGAGCCTGCATTCACCACATCAGATGGCAGCTTGTTCCACCCTCCCAACACTCTCTAAGTGAAGTAAGTTCCCTCTAAATCTTTCCCCTTTCTCCCTAAACCCATGTCCTCTCATATTTATCTCTCCTAATCTAAGTAGAAAGAGCCTACTCACCTTTACTCTGTATGTACCTCTCGTAATTTGGTAAACCTCTATCAAATCTCCTCTCATTCTTCTACGGTCCAAGGAATAAAGACTCAACCTGTTAAACCATTCGCTGTAACTCAACTCCTGAAGACCCAGCAGCATCCTAGTTTATCTACCCTGCACTCTTTCAATCTTACTGATATCCTTCCTGTAGTTTGGTGACCAAAACTGCACACAATGTTCCAAATTTGATCTCACCAATGCCTTATTCAACCTCACCACAACATCCTAAATCCTGTACTCATTACTTTGATTTATGAAGGCCAATATGCCAAAAGCATTCTTTACAACCCTCTCCACCTGTGGTACCACTTTCAGGGAATTATGCATCCGTATTCCCAGATCTTTTTGTTCCTCCGCACCCCTCAGTGGTCTACTATTTACTGTGTACGTCATACCTTGATTTACTCTTCCAAAATGCAACACCTCACACTTGTCTGTATTAAATTCCATCTGGCCCATTTTTCCATTTGATCCAAATCATTCTGCAAGCCTTGCAAGCCTTCTTCACTGTCCACAACACCTCTAATCTCAGAGTTATTAGCAAACTTGCTGATCCAATTTATGACATTATCATCCAGATTATTGATATAGACAACAAACAACAATGGTCCAGCAGGCCTCCAGTCTGAGGAGCTATATTGTAATATACCTGGGAATTTCCTCTAATGGTGGTTATATTTGCATCATCCACCCTGGGGATGGCCCCTAATGGAGGTTATCTATGTATCTCACCCATGGGGGTAACCCTTAATAGGGTTTATATTAGTATCACACCCCTAGCGACTGTCACCAGTGGGGGTTATATTTGTTTCACACTGCTGGGGTGTGCCCCAGTTTGGGATTATCTGTGCATCACACCCCAGGGGTCTGACCTTAATGGGACACCAACACACACTGACACAGATACGCGCGCGCGCGCGCGTGCACACACACACACACACACACACACACACACACACACACACACACACACATACACACACACACACACACACACACACTCAGGCACACATACAGACACACACACATACAGATACACACACGCACACACTCAGAGATAAACACACAGAGATAGACACACCCATACACATACAGCTATACACACGCACAAAGACAGACACACACAGAGACAGACAGACACACAGAGACAGACACACACATATGCAGACACACATACAGATATACACACGCAAACACACACACACACACACACACACACACACACACACACACATACACACACACACACACACTCTCAGCCACAAGGTGATGGACAGTTCAGCTGCCAATTCTGCAATCCTGACAAGAACGATCACCCGATGCTGCCACCATGTGGACAAACGAGGACTAATCTCATGTCGTGAAAGAATTATTCTGGATGATTTTGCCTTGGTGAGGAGTTCTAGCCCACAACATCCACCAGTACGTTACTCCCTCAGCTGCTGCTCAAGCCACTGAATTCCTCAGGCACATTGTGTTTAGCTTCAGACACCGGCATCTGCCATCTTCTGTGGGTTTCCAGATTAATTGTGGATCCCCTCTCCAAGGACACCCATGACACAGTAGCTCAAAGACATTGTCCTCAGAAATCAGATGCAAACTACAAAATGCAAGTAGTTGTAGATCATATTCATGGAATAAGGATCAATGTATGAATAAGACCAAGCTGATACTCTTTGGCATTTAGGGAAGGAGACGAGATCTTATCAAGACGTGTAAAATGTTAAAAGGATCAAACAGAATAGATCACAAGATAAAGGAATGGAAGAAAGCCATTTGGCCCATCAAGTCTTCTCTGCAAACCACCCTGAGCTAAACTGTTCTCACATCTAGTTCGAAACTCCAGCCTTTTCCCCATATCCCTTGATACCCTGACTGATTAGATGCCTTTCAATCTCCCCCTTAAACTCCCCCAATGATCGGGCCTCCACAGCTGCAAGTGGCAACAAATCCCACAAATCCACGCCCCTCTGGCAAAAGAAATTTCTCCTCATCTCTGTTTTAAGTGGGTACCTTCTAATTCTAAGACTGTGCCCTCTTGCCCTGGAGTCACCCACCAAGGGAAACATCTTGTTCACATCTACTCTGTCCAGTCCTTTCAGTATTTGAAATGTTTCTATGAGATCCCCACTTATTTTTCTAGACTCCAATGAAGAGAGTCCAAGAGCCGATAGATGAGGCAGGAAGAATATTCTTGATGTTGGGAAAGTCCTAAACAAGGGGGTCACAGTCTAAGGATAAGTGGGAAGCCAGTTAAGACTGAGATGAGAAGGAGAAACTTCACTCAGAGAATTTAATTTTTGTTTCATTTTTAAAAATTTAGAGATACAATGCGTTAACAGGCCCTTCTGGCCCCAAAGCCTGTGCCCCCCAATTAACCACGAACCCTGCATGTTTTTTTTTAGAGGGTGGGATGAAACCGGAGCACTAGGGGGGAAAAAACCATGCAGGTCATGGGGACTATCTACAATATTTTTAAAATTTTAATGATACAGTTATCTGACCAACTCTGTACATATTCATCCCGTACACTTTCGGAGGGGTAGAGTTAGGGTTAGGTATAGAGTTGGCATTGGGGTTTGGGGATGGGGGGGTGTTAGAAAGTTAGACTTAGGAAACCAGAGCATGTGGAGAACAAGCAAACTCCTCACAGACAGCGCTGGATTCGAACTTGGGTTGTTGGTGCTCTAATAGCATGGCCACAACCGCTGCGCTAACCATGATACCCATTTGATTTGAGCTCTCAATGACAGCTCAGTCAAAGTTTCTGCAAAAATTGACAAGCTGCTCCCCTACATCTTCATCTTGCTGAATTTGCACTTAGCCTCCCCTTTTCTTCCCCTCCCCTGCATCCTCCTCCATCCCCTCCCACACAAAACCTTGCATCACCACACCACCCCATGTCAGCAAGGAGCAGGAAGCATGAATGTGAACTTCTCCCCACTTGTCAATAATAACCCCAGTCCAAACTAACATGATGAGTTTAAACAAATGTTGCTTCCAGGAGCACGTTGCATCTGCAAAGAGATGTGGGTGTTTGATGTATAAAATCTCGATGGTTTCTTTTCAGAAATTTTCCACAAGTCACCTAATGTATAATCTGAACTGAATTGTAGTTCATGATGTAAAAAAAAATCATGTACTGATGATTAAACATCCCTCCTGGGAATTCTAACAAGCATTTATAAACCCCAAACACAGGAGACATTAACCAGCAATTGCTTTCTCATGGGGGATTCTTTAAACCCGTATGGCCAATAGCTGTAATGGCTGCTAATTTTTCAACTCCTGAGTTTCAAAGCCTGGGAAGTTGAACAAATAATCATGTGAAGAGTGCTTTTGACATTTAGTCAGGATGGAATTACATCACTCAGTCTTCTCCAACCTCCCGCCAGTCCTGTACCAACTGTGGCAGAGGCAGAGCATCTTGTGACATTTAGAGCATCGAGCATTACAGCACAGTACAGGCCCTTCAGCCCACAATGTTGTGCTGACCCATGTAAACCTACTCCTCGACAATCTAATCCTTTCCTACCTCACACCCATAGCCCTCTATTTCCCTTGCATTCATCTGCCTGGCTAAGAGACTTTTGAATTTCCCTATTGATCTAGCCCAGTGGTTTTCAAACATTTTCTTTCCACTCACATCCCACCTTAAATAATCCCTATGCCATCGGTGCTCTGTGATTAGTAAGGGATTGCTTAAGGTGGGATGTGAGTGGAAAGGGAAGGATGGGAATCACTGCTCTAGACCCAATTGTTACTGAAATATTTTGCTTGAGAAAAATTGTCATTGGCCCAATTCCTTTGGAGCTATGAAACCGTGCACATAACGAGTCAATTGGGTACAACTAAAAGTTTTCAAACTTTTTCTTTTCACCTATATACCATCTTAAGCAATCCCTTAATAATCACAGAGAACCGTTAGCAATAGGGAATACTTAAAGTCGTATCTGAGTGGAAAGAAAAAGGTTGAGAACCACTGATCTAACCTCTACCACCACCCCCAACAATGCATACCGGGCATCACCGCTCTCTGTAAAAATTGTACACCTGACAGCTTCCCTGAACTTTCATCCATTCCCCTTGAACAGATGTTGGCTATTGTTGTTTAGAGATACAGCACAGAAACAAACCCTTCTGACCCACAAGCCTGCATCACCCAAGTGGACCCTTCAACCTACTAATTCTGGATTTTGGAATGTGGGAGGAAGCTGGAGCACCCTGTTCTGTACACTGAAGTTTTCTTTAACTGTATTTTCTAAGTTAATAGTGGTCCAAACTAGAGACTATCCAAGAGCATAATGAAAGAACAGAATAAAAGGCTTCTCCAGTCATAATAAAGAGGACTAGGGGAAAATGAGAAAAAAATTGCAGTTCAGAATAGAAATAGGCCCATATCTTACCTCTTCTGTGCTAATAATTGTGCCTATCTATTCCAATCCAACGTGCCTTCAATAATGCCACGTCTCTCAAGGCCCTGTTTTATTTATTTAAGTACCTGGCCAGATGCCCCTTAAATATTATTCCTATTTCACCCTCCACTGGGAGCTCCTTCCCAACACCAACTATTTACCGCTCAGATCCCTCCTCTCTCCCATCTTGATCCACTAGTTTTGAGAGAGGAACTCTGGCTATCGGCCCAGTCCGTGCCTGCCATAGCTTTAACTCCCTCTATTGTAACCTCTTTTCATTCCTGGGAGACCCATCCCAGCCCATCCAGTATAACAAGGGCAATGAGGGGCAGAAAGAGAGAAAAGGCCTGGGTTCCGGAGGGAAGAAGCCACTGATAGATTATAGCATGGATTGTAGATTATAAATTTCAGCAGTAAGAAAAGCTTTAATAATAATTTTTTTAATGGGGAAATGCTAGTCTGTGAAAGAAATGTTCTTTTTCTCAGTAGCGTAGCTGCAAGGCGTGAGAACCGGGACCATGCTGTTCTCTAAATTTGTGCTGAATGTCTTGCTGAAGTCTGCAGATTGCAGGTCATGTAGAAGGGGAAGCTAACCCATCTAAAAAGGTTTGTGCCCATCTGCCTTTCTTGCAGAAATACCCTGTGGTTGGTCACAGCGGGTCTTCTCGTGTAACAGAGCACCTGCTTTGCAAAGCTAATAAAGTTGTGTTAACATAACATAACATAACAATTACAGCACGGAAACAGGCCATTAGGCCCTTCTAGTCCACACCGAACCAAACACCCCTCTCTAGTCCCACCTCCCTGCACAATGCCCATAACCCTCCATCTTCTTCTCATCCATATACCTGTCCAACCTTTTCTTAAATAATACAATTGACTCCGCCGCCACTATTTCTCCCGGAAGCTCATTCCACACGGCTACCATTCTCTGAGTAAAGAAGTTCCCCCTCATGTTACCTCTAAACCTCTGCCCCTTAATTCTTAACTCATGTCCTCTTGTTTTAATCTTTCCTCCTCTTAATGGAAATAGTCTATCCACATCCACTCTGTCTATCCCTTTCATAATCTTAAATACTTCTATCAAATCCCCTCTCAACCTTCTACGCTCCAAAGAATAAAGACCTAATCTGTCCAATCTCTCCCTATACTCTAGATGCTTAAACCTAGGTAACATTCTGGTAAATCTTCTCTGCACTCTCTCCACTCTGTTTATATCCTTCCTATAATTAGGTGACCAGAACTGCACACAGAACTCCAAATTAGGCCACACCAATGTCTTATACAATCTCAACATCACCTCCCAACTCCTATATTCCATGCAATGATTAATAAAGGCCAGCATACTAAAAGCCTTCTTCACCACCCTATTCACGTGAGTTTCTACCTTCAGGGAACGATGTACCGTTACTCCTAAATCTTTCTGCTCTTCTGTATTCATCAATGCTCTCCCATTTACCACGTATGTCCTGTTCTGATTCTTCTTACCAAAATGAAGCACCTCACACTTATCAGCATTAAATTCCATCTGCCATTTTTCAGCCCACTTTTCTAAGCAGCCCAAATCCCTCTGCAATCCTTGAAAACCTTCTTCATTATCCACTATTCCACCTATCTTAGTATCGTCTGTATATTTACTAATCCAATTCACCACCCCATCATCTAGATCATTAATGTATATAACGAACAACAATGGGCCCAATACAGATCCTTGAGGCACACAACTGGTCACCGGCCTCCAACCTGACAGACAATTATCCACTACCACTCTCTGGCCTCTCCCTTTCAGCCAATGTTCAATCCATTTGACTATCTCAAAATTTATACCTAAAGACTGCACCTTCCTAACTAACCTTCCATGTGGTACCTTATCGAAGGCCTTACTGAAGTCCATATAGACAACATCCACTGCGCTACCCTCATCCACATTCCTAGTCACCTCTTCAAAAAATTCAATCGGATTGGTCAAACATGACCTTCCTCCCACAAATCCATGTTGAGTGTTCCTGATCAGACCCTGTCTATCCAGATGTTTATAAGTACTATCTCTAAGAATTTTCTCCATTAATTTACCTACCACAGACGTCAAACTTACAGGCCGATAGTTGCCAGGCTTCCTCCTTAAACCCTTTTTAAATAACGGAACCACATGCGCAATGCGCCAATCCTCCGGCACTATCCCCATATCTAATGACATTTGGAAAATTACCGCCAGAGCCTCTGCTATTTCCTCCTTCACTTCTCTCAATGTCCTGGGGAGGATCCCGTCTGGTCCCGGAGACTTATCCACCTTTATATTCTTCAAAAGCCCTAAAACTACATCTTTTGTAATCTCTATATTCCCCATATTTACCCAATTTGCTTTTTTTTATCTCACATCTCCCAATATCCTTCTCCTTAGTGAATACCGAAGAAAAGAAACTGTTCGATATCTCCCCCATTTCTCTAGGCTCCACACACAGTTTTCCGCTCTGATTTTCTAAGGGACCAATTTTGTCTCTAGCTTTCCTTTTACCATTAACATATTTGTAGAACTCTTTTGGATTAGTTTTCACCCTGCTTGCCATAGTTTCCTCGTACCTTCTTTTAGCTTTCCTAATTCCTCTCTTAAGATTCCTCTTACATTCAATGTATCTTTCAAACATCTCCTTAACTCCATGCTTCTTATATCTAATGTACGCCTCCCTTTTTCTTCGAACCAAGTTTCCAATATTCCTTGAAAACCACGGCTCTCTCAAACCTTTTGCCCCTCCTTTTAACCTAACAGGAACATAAAACTTTTGCACTCTCAAAATCTGATCTTTAAAAGACTTCCATCTCTCTACTACATCCTGCCCATAAAACAAATTGTCCCAATCCACACCCTGCAAGTCCTTTCGCATCTCCTCAAATCTAGCTTTTCCCCAATCAAAAACCTCAACCCTTGGCCCTGACTTCTCTCTTTCCATAATGACATTGAAGCTGATGGCATTATGATCACTGGACCCGAAGTGCTCGCCAACACTAACCTCCGTCACTTGACCCATCCCATTTGCCAACAGTAGATCTAACACTGCTCCTTCTCTGGTTGGCACCTCTACATATTGTTGTTAAAAACTATCTTGCACACATTTCACAAACTCTAACCCATCCAGTCCTTTCACAGAATGTGTTTCCCAATCTATATGTGGAAAATTAAAATCTCCCATAATTACAACCCTGTGCTTATCACAAATATCTACTATCTCCCTACAGATTTGCTCCTCTAGGTCTCGGTCCCCTCCGGGTGGTCTATTATACACCCCTACAAGTGTAACCTCTCCTTTCCTACTCCTCAGTTCCAACCAAATAGCCTCCGTGGATGTGCCCTCTAATCTATCCTTCCTGTAATATTTTCCCTGACAAGCAATGCAACCCCACCTCCTCTTGCCCCTCCGACTCTATCACACCTAAAACAACGAAACCCAGGGATATTCAGCTGCCAATCACATCCCTCCTGCAACCATGTCTCACTAATCGCTACCACATCATACTTCCAAGTATCAATCCACACCTTCAGCTCATCCACCTTTTTTACAATACTCCTGGCATTAAAATATATGAATTTCAGAGTTTTCCCAATTTTTAATCCCTGTTTTCCCTCATCTTTAATAACAACATTATTTACTTTTCCTGCCAATTGCCCTTCATCTTCTTCCAGAGCATTTCCCTTCTCTATCACCTGCCCATCCATATTCAAATACTTACTACAAACTTTCTTTGTTTGCATTCTAACCTTCTCCTTACTGCTCTGTACTATTTTGTTCCCTCCCCCCAACCATTCTAGTTTAAAGGATCCTGAGTAGCCCTAGCAAATACCTCTGCCAGGATTCTGTTCTTGAGTTAGTCGTCATACACTTCATATTTGATCGAAGTTAACAAGACAGAATGGGAATATTTTTAAAATATCCTTATATTTAAAAAAAAATCCAATGAGAAAGTGACTTCATGAAGATGAGATTAGGTAAGTTATTTCACTGCTGTAAGGTCCATTGGCAAGCAATTACCACTAGATATATGATTCAATTACATTATGAGCTTTTGCTGTGAGCTTAATAAAGTTCAACAAGTTTTGATGTGGATGAGATGTGATTCAAATGGCAGAATTCAACCGTAAACCTCCAGAGATTTGCAAATTGTGCATACCTCTTAATCTCTTGGATTTACCAGCTAGCTTCTGCAGTAATATGGCATGGATAAGCAGGTAGTTTTGTTATAAGGTTTCTCAACTAATGCATGCCATTGATAAACAATTCTTGAGGAAAATGAGCAAAGTTGGGCCCATAGACTCAAGGGCACCAGAGTTATCCTTCTGCAAACTGTCGCTGACAGAAATGCAAACTGTCTGCAAACTCTTTGATAAAGGATGCTCTGTTAGAAAAGGTCCAGGAGAGATCACATTGGAATAATGGGGGGTGTCAGGAGGTAAGGGCCTATGCTACATGAGGAACCAGACTAGCATGGGTAGAGCATTGGCTGAATGGCAGGATGCAGGAAAATGCAGGCGTCATATTCTGGTTGCCTGCCTGTTACTAGGTGGGGCTCTACAGGGGTCCGTGTTGGGGTCACTCCCTTTTTAAGTTGTATATTAATGATTTTTAATTATGTAATGAATGGCTTTTGTGACCAAGCTTGCGGGTGATGTGAAGGCAGATGGAGAAGCAGGGGGTGTCAAGGGAACAGGGAGGATGCAGAAGGGCTCAGATCAGGAAAATGGACAGAGAAGTGGCAAAATGAAATACAATGTCTGAAAGTGTACGGTCATGCACTTTGATTGAAAAAAAATAAACGAGCGGTCTATTTTTTAAATGGGAGAAATCAAAAATATCCAAATGCAAAGGGACCTGAAAGTCCTCATGCAGGAGAGCTTGAAGGTAAAATCGCAGGTTGAGTCAGTGGTGAAGAGGGCAAATGCAAAGCTGGCCTTCAGTTCAAGAGGAATATACTGTAAGAGCAGGGATGTGACGTTGAGACTTTATAAGGGCATTGGTGAGATCTCACTTGGAATATTGTGAGCAGTTTGGGGCTCCTCATTGAAGAAAGGATGTGCTGATGTTGGAGAGGGTTCAAAGGAAGTTCACTAGAAGGAATGAGAAGCGTTTGACAGCTCTTGGCTGGTACTCATTAGAATTTAGGAAAATGAGGGGGGAAGCTCATTAAAACATTTCAAATGTTGAAAGGCGAGAACAGAGTAGACGTAGAAAGGTTGGAAAGTCGAGTTCAAGAGGGCAAAACTTTAGGATTGAAGGGCGTACGGTTAGAACAGAGGGTAGTAACTCTTGGGAATTTGTTGTTACAGATGGTTGTGGAGGGCAGATCATTAGATATTGATAGGTTCTTGATTAGCCAGGGCATCAATGGTTCTGGGAAAAAAGCCGGGCAGTGGGGTTGAATGGGAAAATGGATCAGCTCCATTATTAAATGGCAAAGCAGACTCCATGGGCTGAATAGGTCATTACTGCTCGTGTATTTTATAGACTAATATATCCAGATCATCTTTGTGTGCAGATCAGATCTGAAATATTGCTTGTAGATTGGATCTGAAGTGTCGTTTGTCAATCACATCTAGGATAGCCCATGTTTGCACTCGTCTCTTGACTTTATTTATCTGAAACATGGAGAATTTCTTTGGTTTCTGCTTGGAGTCATGGTTGGTTGGAAGGCCGATTTGTATCTGCGACCAGTTTGAACTGCCTCTGGGGAGGGGATTTGGAGTGCTGGTGGGGGAGCGAGGGGGTGGGTGGGGCAGAGTTGATTACAGCGTGAGTTATTCATTGTTCTTTGTTCATTGGTCTGACCAATCCTCTGGATTTTTTAAAATGCCCTAGCTGTCTGCATCATGGTGTCTGTGGAGAATAGGATCGGGGATCAATCCTCCGAACTATAAGACTGGCGGAGAGGATCACTGGAGTCTCTCTTTCCCGCCCCCCCCCCCCACCCCAAACAATTGACATGATCTATCAGGATCATTGTCTGAAGAGGGCACACAAAATCATTGAGGACCCCTTCCACTCCGCACACAGCATCTTTCAGCTGCTCTCATCAGGGAAGAGATACAGGAGGATCAGAGCCAGCACCACCAGGCTGAGGAACAGGTTCTTCCCACGGGCAGTGAGAATGCTGAACGACTGAAATGAGCTGCTCACACAAACCCTCTGAGACTCTACTATTTAATAAAGAATATTTATTTATTTTTATATATGTGCTGCATACGTATCGTTTGTCTGTTTGTGTGTTAAGTCTGGATGTGTTTTTGCACCAGTGTCCAGAGAACACTGTTTCGTTGGTTTATACAATCAGAAGATAATAAACTTGAACTTGAACCCAATTCCAGACATGCTGCTCAATTACACTCAATAAACATAATCCTGTATGTTTTGGAGGATGGGAGGAAACCAGAACCCCTGGGAAACCCCATACAGACACAGGGAGAATGAACCAACTCCTGAAACTCCTGAAACTCGGGTCACTGGTGCTGCAATAGCGTTGCGCCAACTGCTACGCTGACCGCGTTCACTCCACCATCATGTACGACTGCGGAAGATACTGGGAATCTGATTCAGATTAGCAGAGCGGCTCAGTGAATCTAAGACTGGGAGCAGTGCTTCTGGATAGCGGCTGAGAACAGGATCATCAGGCGTGAGGCGTGTACTGACAATAATCACACCAGGAGTGCGAATATTAATAAACTAATATGTACACTAAAGGGTCTTGTCTCTGGAAGGCTAGACTCTGGACTGCTTTATATACAAGGTCACTAGAATGACCCCTGGTGACCTAGTGGTGTAATTACAAGGTAAAATCATCTCCAGGGGAATAATGTACAAGATGTAGCCCTCATCTTAATGGCATCATTTGTGTGTTGCAACATCAAGCGATGTGCAGAACTGAAGCACATGGGCTCAGATGAGCTGATGTTCTATATGTCTCCAGAGCTGTGAGGATAGGCGTGGCCACATTGTTCCATTCAGTTTGAAGTAAAACATGAAAATCTGTAGATGCAGTGGTTGAAGACAAAACAAAGCTGGAGAAACTCTGCAGGTCAAGTAGTGTCCTTTATGTAGCAACGGTAAAAAAAATAAATCACTGATATTTCAGGCTTCGAGGTATGGAAAAATGTTGCCAGGCATCCGAACAAAGCACTCTCCAGCCAGGTGGGATTAACCTCAACTTTTCCAGTTTCAGCTAACCAGCTCTCTTCACCCCCCCTTCCATTCCCCCTTCCCTCTTTATTCACCCAGCCATCCCTCCTCCCCTTGATCACTGTTGTTCCCTCCCTCCCTTCTCCACCTATCAGTTTCTGCCTTTGCGACCACACTCCCCCCCACCAACCCCTACCACTCTTTTGTTCTGATCCCTGCCAACATTTTCCCATACCTTGACAAAGGACTAAACCCCGAAACGTCAGTGATGTATTTTTACCTTTGCTATATAAAGGACACTGCTTGACCTGCCGAGTTTCTCCAGCTTCGTGTTTTTAACCCCACTTAATTTGACCTTGCCACCAACCTGTCCTCCATAGAAAAGCTTCTGCAGATAATGCCTTTAATCGCAAGTACATTGGGCAGCGGTCAGAAGGGATCATCCCAGAAGCTTTGTGGAAGAAGGGTGCAATGGATCCTGTGGGATAGCTTCCCTTGGCAGACAGTCAGAGCCATTTGCCTCATCACCCAAACTCGCAATCAGTAAGACAATGCAGTAGGAGAGACCTTCCCTGTCACATCCTTCCTAAATGGTAGACTCTCACTCCCAATGCACACTGACCTTGAAATGCCTGCTAGGCAGATGAGACCATTTTCCACCCTGCACACTGTGAGTTCTCCAGAGGGCCAGCATGAGGTGGCTTTATTCCTTTATTTACAAATAGTGAGGGGTATAACTGGAGTAAATGGAAGTAAGGGTTTCGCCACTGAGGTTGGGTGAGACTAGATGTCATGGGCTAATAGTAAAAGGTGAGATGTTTAGGAGGATCATTAGGGGGAGTTTCTTCACACAGAGAGTGTTGAGAGGGTGGATAAGCAGAATGAAGCAGTGAATGCCGGCTCGATTTCATCATTAGAAAATTTTGGATTGGAACATGAATGGGAGAGTATGGAGGGCTATGTTCTGGATTCAGATCATTGGGACTAGGCAGAATAATAGTTTGGCACTAGACCAGATGGGCCAAAGGGCCTGTTTCTGTGCTGTATTGTTCTGTGGTTCTACATCAGAGTTAGATCCAATTCTGGCCATTGAAACCCATGCCACCCAATTAACCTACCAACCCCATATGCTTTTTGGGGGGAGTGGGTAGAAGGAAACCAGAGGACCCAGGGAAAACCCACGCACGTCTTGGGGAGAATGTACAGACTCCATACAGAGAGTGGCGGATTTGAGCCTGGGCTACTGGCGCTGTAATGGCGTTAACAACACGAACTGTGCTGCCTTTCCTTCTTCTTGAGATTCTTCCTGATCAGACGTGCAAGACAAAACCTCAAATGGACGTTCAGTCAAAGACAAATTCACTGACTAGTTCAACTTTATGTGGAATGGAATGCTGCAGGAGGATGTGCCCCAGGCCCCTCCAAAGTTTGTTATAGCCACAACTGAACCTCTATGGGGAAGGGCCACAGTTAGCAGCCTGCCCCTCTGGACACTGAGGGACTAGGTCCCCATGTAACAGCCTCTCCAGCACCTCACTGGGTGTTAACATGAGTGACATTGTCAGAAAATGGGTGAAATTGATGGTTCAATTAATATGGAGAGAGGTATGTCCCGTGTAGTTACAGTATTTTTTTATTTTAATGATACAGCATATGGGAGAAGATCCTTCCAACCCATGAAACCTGTGCTGCCCCAATTACACCCAGTTAACCCCACAACCCCTGTATATTCCAGAGAGTGGGAAGAAACCAGGGAAAACACACAAAGGTCACAGGGAGAGCTCCATACAGACAATGGCGGATTCAAATCCAAGTGGCTGGTGCTCTAATAGCTGCTCGTAGGAATCAAGTTTTTTTTCGTCAAAGATGTGGAATGCACGGGAAGTTGATTGTGTTCACCTCAAGGATGGCAAGGACAGAGCGATGAGAAGAGCGATCTCGCTGAGTTCAGAAAAAGGAATCTTAAACTGGCAAGGTTCTGCAGGGCTTGGTGGGCTGGCCATGGAGTTCATGCATGCCCCAGTCTTGGAAGAAGGGACTTGCCACGGCCGCGCACTAACCCGTGTCGGGAGCAGTGCTGGTCCACGCTGATGACGTATATGGGGTGGCGGGCGGGAGTAGTGGTCAGTTCAGAAGGCTGCGCACACTATGGTGGATCTTGGATGCAGGAGGAGGAGATTGAGAGCATCAGGAGGCATCCACGTGGTGGAGAAGCCAATCAAAAGGTCTAGAGGAGCTTGGCTGGGCAGTGTTTGGTGAGATGAGAAATTCAGTGATGTGGCTGAGAAGAATACAGAGACTCGACCCTATTTTGTACTGAAGAACGAGTGAATGCATGAATACTGGATAAATTATAGCAGCTATAGACTTACTCTGCTTACACAGAAGGGATGAATTTTTGAAATTCTCATGGGGGCTCAATGATCAGGGAATACGGGAGAGAAAGATTCTTAGATATGAGGGAAATAGGGAATATTAAATTAGTTTGTGCCCCACAGACTACGGGCTCCTGGGCACTGGATCGTGGGAACCAGACATCAGAGACGGGAGTCGAGAGGGTGCTGAGGGCAAGAAGGGCTCCCAGGGGGCCTCAGGTGCCGAAGGCTTCCTCATCACACTGGAGGTTTGCACTGGAGCTTGAGCTGCCAATGGCTGTAGAGTTTGCGGGAGCACTGGGGGCAAATCTGCAGACACCCAACAGCACTAAAGGGAATGTCTTTTGCTTTTCTCTCTCTCTCTCTCTCTCTCTCTCTCTCTCTCTCTCTCTCTCTCTCTCTCTCTCACACAGACTGTAAAGTGCGACAGGCAATACTAATAGCAACTCTGCATCTGCCTTATGGCAGCCAAAGTTAAAGTATATCAAAAGGATATTACATTCTTAATGTATTATTACATGATAACAAAAGGATCCTTGAACCTTGAGAGTGAGAGCAACGTCAAAGTTTGACCATGATCCTGTTGAATGGTGGAAGGGACATGATGGGCTGAATGGCCTCCCCTTGCTTGGCATTTCTCATGTTCTTATCATTGGGTGTTCATCCAACAGAGCAGCTGGAAGGTAGGGCTGGGAGAAGAAGGGGCGATTGGCCCAAAGGAGGTCCAGTCCACAGGGAAACAGCATTAAGAAATCATCCCTGCTCATTGGAATTTATGGGGGTGGGGGGGTGGAGGAGGATCTCAATGAAGCATTTTGAATGTTGAAAGGCGTGGGCAGAATAGATGTAGGAAGGTTGTTTCCCGTGGTGGGAGAGTACGTTGGTGGTGTACATAACTGAATAATTCCAAGGTCTGACTCTGATCCCTCAGGTCT
Organism: Narcine bancroftii; assembly: GCF_036971445.1. Taxonomy (NCBI): domain Eukaryota; kingdom Metazoa; phylum Chordata; class Chondrichthyes; order Torpediniformes; family Narcinidae; genus Narcine; species Narcine bancroftii. Next base: position 230,032,432 of record NC_091472.1, read on the forward strand.
ACTCTAGGGTTATTATGTCAACTTCCAAGGAATAAAACCTGATCTCACCCATTTCCCACCAAATGTAAACACTGAGCTGACAGTGAGGAGGAAGCTCTGCCCATGTTAGTGCTCTCCTTTCATCTTGTTCCTCTTCCCAAGGACAACAAACTGAGCAAACATGAGTCAGTGTTTGGATATAAAGACCCAGGGCAGTGAGGTGAGGGCAGATCAAGAGAGAGAGAGAGAGAGAGAGGAGGCTCTTTTGCTCTCAGAAACCAGCGACTGATCCCACAGGAGGCAGAATGAAGTCCTTCCTGCTCGCCATCGCAGCAGTGCAGATCCTCCACTGCTCAGGTAGGAACAGAGGAGAGTGGGGAATGAACTTCAGAATGTTATATGTGGAAATAGTTCCCTGAAGGATGTTGGAATGTCTGGTACAACTGTCCCCCTCTCTCTCTGCAGGAGTGCCCAGCACCAAGGATGCTCTGAGAACCTCAGTTGTAAAGCTGAACGAAATCACGGAGATCACCAACCTGTGTGGGATCACCAAGAGAGGCATTACAAATGTAAGTGTGGAGGAAGATGTTTCATTCCATGAACTCTAACAATGCACCACTGGTTTCAATGACACCAATGAGCAGAACCTTGTATCAATGAGGCATGTTAATCCCAAATCAGTCTTATTCAGAAGATCTGAATAACAGTAAATGTGACTGTGATATGAAATGAGGAAGGTAACTTGAACTATTTGCCAATTCTTAATTGCCTTTTTGTTTCTTTATTAATTTCCTTTCATTATTAAAGTATCCGGTGAATTTGACAGCTTCTCTGTCTCAGCTCAGAAGCCTTTTTGCTTTCATTAACCCTTGGCGTGATACTCGGTGTCCCGTGGGAATTATCTTTTCAAGATACAAGTCTATCAGATTTGAGATTGCTCTAACCAAGTCTGAACACCTCCACAAAGCAACACATTAATGATCAACTTTTCTTTTGACAGACTTACCGCACCGGCAAACTGTCGTACAATGTGGACCTAACATTCTCCGTAAAGGAGACAGTTTGCTCCAAAAGTTCCAGGCTGGAGTTCGATGATCCCAGCTGCCAATTCCGTCCCCAGAAGATCGCGGTAAGTCCAGATCTGCGCTGTTGTGTCCAAACCCCACTTGCAGAGAAATGACCGTTTGCCAGCTTGCAATCATGAAAATAAAAACCATATATGTTATGTTCTTTTGACAGGAGGGAGGGTTTTGCAAAAGTCACGTGGAATACCTTGCTGATAAGGTGTCTGACATTGATGTGGAATGTGAAGGCCTGAAGACTGTTGACAGCGAGAGTGACTCCACAGAATCAAACATAACCAAGATTGAGGTAACAATGAACATTTATGCAATTTTAGGCAACAGGATTTCTAACATGAGTTGTTTACAAACTGTTACATTGTTTCACTGTGTTAATCATGTAAATATTAATATTTTAACACAGGACAAGACCCAATCAACAGAGACATCACTGGAAGAACCATCAAATGCAAGTATTAACTCTATTCCCCCCCCCCCCCACCACCGTTTTCTCTCCTGCCCTCCCACCAAAGTCCCCTCCAATTTTTAGTAGTCAGTCTGCGCAAAAATCTTATATGGTGCAATTTTTTTTTCCCTGTGTCAAAAGTGCGTGCGCTGAATGCTTGTGCAAATGTAAACTTGAAATTGTTTCAAGATCATTTTGGCGCAACCTACCTCTCATGGCTAATGAAACTATATTGGCATGTTTTAACATAATACAAGTTTGATTGCATTCTACCAAGTAACGTATTTAGTTAAGGTTTTATTTTAAGTAACTGATCTTTTGTGTGTACATTCATTCCCTTTGTGGGCTGGGTGCAGACCATTTGTGCGTACGCACATGCGCACAGCCTAGAGGGAGCAGAGCCTTCCACCCCTACGTTTGACAGCTTACCTGTGGGCCTGTGCTCATCCACCTCTCCCTCCACCCACCCTCCCACCACCATTTAATTCAGGCGGCTGTCTACATTTTGCTCATACCTTGATGAAGGGCTCAGGCCTGAAACATTGGTGATGTATCCTTTAGCTTTGCTACATAAAATTCACTGTTTAACCTGCTGAGTTTCTTCAGCATTGTGTTTTTACTTCAATTATTGAGTCTGCAGACTTACGTGTTCCACACCCCTCAGTATTAGATGATTTTCTTTGTGGTACAGTTGTGGATTCAGCTTTGCAGAGCAGAGTGTGCGATAGCTGGGGGTCCTGACCCTCTAACTCTCAGCCCTTTGATGAAGGATTGTTGAGTTTCCAGCATAGGTTGTTTTTTTGTTTGGCTTGGCTTCGCGGACGAAGATTTATGGAGGGGGTAAATGTCCACGTCAGCTGCAGGCTCGTTTGTGGCTGACAAGTCCGATGCGGGACAGGCAGACACGGTTGCAGCGGTTGCAGGGGAAAATTGGTTGGTTGGGGTTGGGTATTGGGTTTTTCCCTTGAAAATAAACGGATGAGATGGGTCCACGGGAGAGTATCGGGAGGATGCCAGCAGCTACATTCTCACCAGCAGTAGATAATAATCACTAGTCATGCCACAAGGGGGACACTGCTTCCCAATTCACGAGAGGGTTATTATCTCGTTCATCCACAGCCAAACTGAAACAGGGCTGTCAGGATTCTGGCTGGATTGCAGGAGGTGAGAAGCCTTCTGTTCTCCAACAAGGGAAGAGCTTGCTTGCCAAATCTATTGGAATTCTTTGAAGAAGTGGCAAGCTGGCTGGATAAAGGAGATGCAGTGGATGTTGTGTAACTGGATTTTCAGAAGGCCTTTGACAAGGTGCCGCACATGAGGCAACTTAACAAAACAATAGCCCATGGAATAACAGGAAATATCCCTTTGTGGGTAGACCATTGACTGTTGGGCAGGACGCAGAGTCGGAATACAGGGATAATAATGTTGCATATTAATGACAGATTAAGAAATGAATGGGTTTGTGGCCAGGTTTGCAGATGATATGAAGGTAGGTAGAGAAGCAGGTAGTGTGGAAGACACACGGAGGCTGCAGAAGGAGTTAAGCAGATTAAGAGAATAGGCAGTAAAGTGGCAAATTAAATATGATGAAACTTGCAGACTATTTTCTAAATGGGGATATAATTTAAGACACCAGATGCAAAAGGACCTGGGAGTCCTCATGCAGGATAGCCTGAAGGTAATCGTACATGTTGAGTTGGCAGTGAAGAAGGCAAATGCAATGCTGGTACAGTATTCTATTCAAGAGGAACAGAATATAAGAGCAGGGATGTGATGTTAAGGCCTTACAAGGCACTGGTGAGACCTCACTACGAGTGCTGTGAGCAGTTTTGGGCTACCCTTTTAAGAAAGGATGTGCTGATGTTGGAGAGGGTTCAGAGGAGGTTCACAAGGATGATTCTGACATGTGAAAAGCGTTTGACAGCTCTTGGCCTATACTCATTGGAATTTATGGGGGGGGGTCTCAATGAAGCATTTCGAATGTTGAAAGGCGTGGGCAGAGTAGATGTAGGAAGGTTGTTTCCTGTGGTGGGAGAGTCAACGGGGAAGACTCAATGGGCTGAATGACCTTTTTTGTGCTCCTATGTCTTATAAGAACTCAATAATAGGAGCATGAGTCAGTCATCTGACCCATTGAGCCCATTCCTCTATTCAGCAGGCCATTATTAGTCTGGCCCATGGATTCAACTTTACTTACTCACTTGTTCCCCATCACCCTTATAATTTGATAATCTACCTATCTGTGCCTTAATGTGGCAACCTCTACTACTTCCTTGGGCAGAGAATTCGACTGTTTCATTGCTCTCTGGGAAAAGAAAATTCCCCCTTATCCATGTCTTAAATCTACTCCTCTGTATCTTAAGGCTATTCCCACTCGTTATTGCCTCACCTACCAGTGCAAACAACCTCCCTGCTTCTTCTCCCTTCATACTTTTAAAGGTTTCTTAAGATGCCCTTCATCTTTCCAAACCCCAGTGAACACAGCCTCACGCGACTCAATCGCTCCTTACGAACAACCCTTCATCTCTGGATTCTATCTTGTGAATCTCCCCTGCACTGACTCCAAAGCTAGTGTAACCATTGCCAAATGATGAGACCGGAACTGCAGGCAGAACTCCAGGTGCAGCCTCATCCGTACCCGGCAGCGGAACCTCCCTGGTCTTAAATTCAATCCCTCCGGCAGCGAAGGCCAAAATTCTTTTCTTTTCTTTTCCAATCTTTTTATTATTATTATAATTTATAAACACATACAGTTCAAAGAGATATGAAAAATACATAGTAAATAATGAATTAATACAGAGATATTAAACAATAATATTGCAGAATAAAAATATATCATAAAAAAAAATTTTAGATCAGTTTAGAGTATGAACTATCTCTAAAAAAAAGATATAATTAATAAAAATATATAAAAAAAGAGAGAAAATTCTATTGTGCTGCACCTACAAACCAACCTTTTGTGACTCTTGCACATGCAGTCCCGCATCCCTCTGCACAAACTCGCTGAAGCTCATTAAAATGTCAGATTTTAATTCCTCATTGTAATATTAGTAAATAAATATTCTGCACATAATAATTTTAGTGGCTAATTTACAAAATATCCCATTTGTCTGATGCATTATGATTAATATTTTCTTGCAGGCCAATAGCAAATCAAAAGAAGACATTTCAGATAGAAATAGGAGAATAAGGAAAATGTTGGATGTTGTAGGAATGTTGTCTGGTAAAGAGTTGAAAATAAGAAAACAGAAATGGAAAAGGAGGAAAGGTAATGATGGAAAAACGGAAAGAGAAGATAAACAAAATATAAAATGGCTACACTGAACTATATGACTCTAAATATTAATGGAATACATAACCAAATTAAAAGGAAGAAACTACTAAATTTACTGAAAAAGGAAAAAATAGATATAGCATTTGTCCAAGAAACACACTTAACTGAATTGGAGCACAAGAAATTAAAGAGAGATTGGGTAGGACATGTAACAGCAGCATCGTATAATTCAAAAGCAAGAGGAGTGGCTATATTAATTAGCAAAAATGTGCCATTTAAAATAGAAGAGGAAATAATAGATCCAGCAGGGAGATATGTTATGATAAAATGTCAGATATATTCAGAGCTTTGGAATCTACTTAATATATATTCACCTAACGAAGAAGATCAAAAGTTTATGCAAGATATCTTTTTGAAGGTAGCTAATACGCAAGGGAACATACTAATAGGAGGGGATTTCAATCTGAATTTGGATCCAAATATGGATAAAACGGGGAAAAAAATTAACAGGAAGAACAAAGTAACCAAATTTATAATTAAATCAATGCAAGAAATGAAACTTGTGGACATATGGAGGAAACAAAACCCAAAAGAAAAGGAATACTCATACTACTCGACTAGACATAAAACATACTCAAGGATAGACCTATTCCTGTTATCAGCCCACATTCAAGGGAGAGTTAGGAAAACGGAATATAAAGCTAGACTATTATCGGACCACTCACCCCTGTTATTGGCAATAGAGCTAGAGGACATCCCTCCAAGAATGTATAGATGGAGATTAAACCCCATGCTACTTAAAAGACAGGATTTTAGAGAATTTATTGAAAAACAATTAAAAATGTACTTTGAAGTAAATACGGAATCAGTGGAAGATAAGTTTATACTATGGGACGCAATGAAAGCATTCATTAGAGGGCAAATAATAAGTTATGCAACCAAGATGAAGAAGGACTATAACCAGGAAACAGAGCAGTTGGAAAGGGAAATAATAAACATAGAAAAAAAATTAGCAATAAAGGAAGATACAACCAAAAGAAGAGAATTGGCGGATAAAAAAAATAAAATATGAAACATTACAAACATATAAGGTGGAGAAGAATATAATGAAGACAAAACAGAAATATTATGAACTAGGTGAAAAAACACACAAAATCTTAGCATGGCAGCTTAAGACAGAGCAAACTAAGAAAATGGTATTGGCAACAAGGAAAAAAGACAAACAAATTACATATAATCCAAAAGAAATTAAGGAAAACTTCAGAGAATTCTATGAACAATTATACCGAACCGAAAACGAAGGGAAAGAAGGGAAAATAGATGAATTTTTGACTAAAATTGAACTACCAAAACTACAAATAGAGGAACAAAATAAATTAACAGAACCATTTGGAACAGTAGAAATACAAGAGATAATAAAAAAATTACCAAATAATAAGACACCAGGAGAGGATGGACTCCCAATAGAATTCTACAAAACATTTAAAGACCTAATAATACCGCCCCTCCTGGATGTAATCAACCAGATTGATGAGACACAAAACTTACCAGATTCATGTAAAACAGCAATAATTACAGTGATACTAAAACAAGGGAAAGATCCACTCTCACCAGCGTCATATAGACCAATATCTCTGCTAAACACAGATTATAAGATAATAGCTAAACTAGTAGCGAACAGATTAGCAGAACAGGTACCGAAAATGGTAAATTTAGACCAAACTGGATTTATCAAAAAAAGACGCACAACAGACAATATTTGTAAATTTATTAACTTAATTCATGCAGTAGAAGGAAATAAAGCACCGGCAGTAGCAGTTGCTTTAGACGCAGAGAAGGCCTTCGACAGAGTAGAATGGAATTACTTGTTCAAAGTATTGCAAAAATTCAGTTTACCGGAGAAGTATATTAATTGGATTAAAGCATTATATAAGGGACCGTTAGCGAAAGTGACAGTAAATGGACATGTATCAAAGCAATTTAACTTAAGCAGGTCAACGCGGCAGGGATGCCCACTATCACCATTATTGTTTGCGCTAGCTATAGAACCACTAGCAGAATCGATAAGAAGAGATAATAATATAAAAGGAATAAAAATAAAAGACAGGGAATATAAAATCAGTCTGTTTGCGGATGATGTGATAGTGTACTTAACAGAACCAGAACTATCAATAAAAGAACTATATAAGAAATTGAAGGAATATGGAGAAGTGTCGGGATACAAGATAAACGTAAATAAAAGTGAAGCAATGCCTATGAATAACGCGGATTTCTCAAAATTTAAGGAGGAATCCCCATTCAGATGGCAAACGCAGGCAATAAGATACCTAGGTGTGCAAATAAACAAAAATCTAGGCCAATTATATAAACTCAATTACAATCCACTAATGAAAAAATTACAGGACGATTTAGAGCATTGGAAAGAGCTACCACTAACACTGATAGGAAGGATAAACTGTATTAAAATGAACATTTTTCCAAGGATACTATACTTATTTCAGGCATTGCCAATACAACTGACAGAAAAATTCTTCAAAGAGTTAAAGAAAATAATAAGGAAATTTTTATGGAGAGGGGGGAAACCGAGGATAGCACTAGATAAATTAACAGAATGGTATAAACAAGGAGGCTTACAATTGCCAAACTTCAAAAATTATTATAGAGCCGCACAATTAAGGTACCTATCAGATTTTTATCAAACAAGGGAAAAACCAGACTGGACGAGACTAGAATTAGATAAAATAGGGGAAAAGATACCTGAACACATATTATATAAATGGGACGAAAAATTGGTACAACATAGAACTTCTCCAGTATTACACCATCTCCTCAATATATGGAAGAAGATTCATGTAGAAAGAAATAAAATAAATTACCAAATACCAAAACTAATATTGACGCAAAATAAGCTACTCCCTTTTACAATAGACAACCTTGCCTTTAGAAAATGGGAAAAAAAAGGGATTAAAAGAATAGAAAATTGTTTTTCAGGAAGTAGATTCTTATCCTTTGAACAAATGAGAGATAAGTACAATATAACTGGAGATACAGCGCTGGCATATTACCAACTGAGATCCTACTTGAAAGATAAATTAGGAAGCAACTTGAGTTTACCAGAGGGAAGTAACCTTGAATATGTGATTACAGATACAATGTTAATCAAAAGATTTATAAAAAATATGTATATTAAACTGCAAGAAAAGGAGAATGAGGAAACAAATGGTAAAACTAAACAAAAATGGGAACAAGATTTAAATATAAAGATAAAAAAGGAAACATGGGAGAAGTTATGCTCTGGAACGATGAGAAATACAATAAATACGAGGCTGCGTATGATACAATATAATTGGTTACACAGACTATACATTACACCGCAAAAGTTAAATAAATGGGACCCAACAGTATCTGATAGATGTTTTCGATGTAAAAAAGAAAGGGGAACAACAATTCATGCAATCTGGACATGTGAGAGAGTAGAAAAATTTTGGGATGATCTCAATCAGATATTAAATAAAATAACAGAAAACAATATACCAAAGAATCCAGAGATCTTTCTCCTAAGTAACATAAAAAATAAAGAATTTGGAATTGACTTGGAAGATGCACAAAAAAGATTTGTCAAGATAGCCCTAGCCGTAGCAAAAAAATGTATTATGTCAACCTGGAAAATGGAAGATAATTTGAAAATACAACAATGGTATATAGAAATGAATAAATGTATTCCATTAGAAAAAATAACATATAGTTTAAGAAATAATATTGAAATATTCGAACAAGTATGGGAGCCTTACATTAAATACAATAGCGAAAACCTACCGGGAACAAACATTACCTAAGTTGATGGAAGGAGAAGAAAAGAAAAGAATGGACTCAGTAGAATTTCTGGTGTATTTTTGTTGAATGACAACATTGTCTAACTGAATTAATGCAACCTAGATTGTATACCTAAAATGGATGAGAGGGGGGGGGGGGTGGGGGGGTGGCTTGGGAGGAGGGAGGGGGAGGGAGAAAAAGTCACTGTAAATGTGTGGAAAAGAAAAAGTGTATATCATGGCTATTGTGATTTATGGTGTGAAAAATAAAAAAATTTTAAAAAAAAGAAGACATTTCAAAGTGGGAATTTATCAAATAATAATCATATTGAGCTGCATTATCCATAATCTGTGTCCAAATGTGTTGGAATGGAGTGTGAGTGGGCACATAGGGAGAAGGGGATTCTGATGCCTGTGGGATGTTTCCATCCTTTGATAAAATATATCTTGAAACGAAGCCAAGTACAACAGATGAATTTGTTCCGTCCTTGCTGATAAAGTAATCTGGCCAGCTGTCTGAACGTCTGGTTGTAACTGATGTCGCGTTATACCTGCAGCCAGTTTCAATTAAAACCTTAGATTCCATGCCAGCGAGAGTGAGACCCACACTCAGCAGAAGACATTAGTGTCACCAGCCTGTGAACCAGTTTTCTGGAAATTATTGTGACAAAGGAAATCTTAAGGCCTGAATGTGTCAAAGCTCTAAACCACACATGTCAAACTCAGGCCCACGGGCCAAATTTAGCCCGTGATATAATTATATTTGGCCCGCAAGATCATATCAAATATGTATTAGAGCTGGCCCGCTGGCCGCCGCGCCAGTATAGCGCATGCACAGCTAATACTACAAATCCCAGAATGCTATGCAAATGCATTGGCATCAGCCCACTAATCGCCCCCACCTCCTCTCTTTCATTAGCTTCTGCGACCTGTCGCCTAACTCACATGTAATAAACCCCTTACGAAAAATGGCCAAACGAAAGACAGAAAACAGGACCTTTCAAGACAGGTGGGAGGCAAACTCTGACCCCAGAGTTTGATGAACTTGCATCTAAGAAGAGATGCCAAGTATCTGGTTTAGACCCAGGTGCATCAGAGTAAATCACAGTGTAGCAAGCGAAGCTTGGATTAATATTTTCTTTGGTTAACTTTGGACTGTTCATAGTTGAAAGATTGGATTTTCATTGAAGCAAGTTGTTATTTTTTTGACTTGTTGGCTTGTGAAAAAAAATACATTTAAAAGGAGCTTAAAGGCTATAGAGAAATATTATTTATTGAATATTTTATTTCTCATTTGTTAATGCTTCTTCTGGAAAGAGTTTAACCAAAACTATTATTAAACATTTATTTTAATAAGAAAAAGTTTAACATTACATATTTTGAAAGAAGAGAAAACATGCAGATGTTGTTGAAAATTTTCAATAAATATTCAGTTTGGCCCACGGCTTAGTCCAAGTTTTTAATTTTGGCCCTTTGTGAATTTGAGTTTGACACTTCTGCTCTAAACACATATACAATTAGAAAATGCTACTTTTGTTCATTGAGCTAAACAATAAATAGAAACATTTTTTTTGCCCAGATGGAGACATCAAAGGAGACGTCAGTGGAGGAGATATATGTGAGTATGAATTATTCACTCGATTTTCCTGTTGAGTTTTTTTACAACTAAGGTGTAGATTCTGTCACTCGAGCATGTTTTAAGATTTAAGGCAAAGATTTGGCATCAGCAGAAATTGCCCAGCGTCCCTCATAGTCAAAGAAGGAGAAGCTAGAGTGAGTCACCGCAGAGTCACTGAGTGCCCATGGATTCGCCTCCAGCACTCCTGCAGCCTCTGCAGCCGCACAATCTCCAGTCTAAGCCATCGGCAGCCCGAGTTCCAGATCCGAACCGCTCACACAATCCGCGCTCAAGCCCCTTTGGGAGCCCCTCCCTCCCTCAGCCCCCCCCCCACCCCCCACCGTGACGAGAATTTATTTCTGTTGGAGGCGCTGGGAAGGAAATCATTTCCCCCCCCCATATCTTTTCAAGTCATTGAACTTCTCCCACTCGCAGAGGAGGAGCCCGTTCTCATCCAACAATAAAGGAACGAGACTAGAGCAAGTGTCGGTCACAGCCTCACCAAGAGTAGACACTGCACCTTCCCCCGTGTTGGAGAGGTGCAGATTGAATACAAATCCTGTTTGGGACATCAATAAATCTGAGAAACCTCTTGACAAAAATAAGTCCAGCATCTCACGAAAAGAAAAACACTGGAGTTTATTTGCAATGGGAGAAATCTGAAAATCGGAAAACTTCATTGAATATGCTTAACTAAAATGCTAAACTACATTGGAATAGAATCATAGAATGATATGCCCCTCTGCCCACCTCATCCATGCTGACCACAACTCCCATCTCCATTAGTCCAGCTTCCCACATTGAGCAACGTGAATAGCTCGGAGATTGATATGAGAGGAAAGGTATGGCAAGGAGGAATTACATCACAGCTGCAGTGGGGTTCTTGTGAATTCTGCTGCACTCTTTCCACAATATTATAAACCACCTGTAACCGGCAGTAATAGGCAATGAACCAGACGGTGTTTAATTTTAAAACACTAATTTTATTTCTAACTCTTAAACTCTAGTCTTAACTCTTAAACTATCCTTAACAGTAAATATATCCCCAACTATGCGCAGGTGTCTAGTGTGTGTGTGTGTGTGTGTGTGTGTGTGTGTGTGTGTGTGTGTGTGTGTGTGTGTGTGTGTGTGTGTGTGTGTGTGTGTGTGTGTGTGTGTGTGGGTGTGTGTGGGTGTGTGTGGGTGTGTGTGTGCGTGTGTGTGTGTGATATACCCAAACCATTACAATCCAGGCCAAAATCCAGAAAGTTACTTCAAAGTTCAGTCTTTCACATTCAGTGCTGAAACATAAGCCTTTTAAATGTGATGCCCAGAATTAATATTGAACTGATGGGAATATTGCAGTTGTGGCTGCTACAGACTCTCAAATTCTTCTTGTCCATCCCCCTGGTCACTTTGTGGGCAAGATTCAAACTGGGTCCATGAAGCTTCCAAGACCCTGGCACTGGTCTCTCCACGTTACTTCACTGCTAGTCACACTTAAAATTAAACAGTCTCTCCAAGTGATCTCCACTGTTAGTCACAATCAAAATGAAGTACTTTGCTTCCCAAAAAGACCCTCTTAGCACAGGTTAATCCACCGAAAAGGCCCAGTCATTCACAGAGCATGCTTTGCTTTGAATTCCACAAAAATGTCTGGCCACAAGAGCTGTTTCAAAAGGCTGTTTTCTCTCCAGCAGCCAGAATGGTTCTCCCTTGCAAAATCACAATGTCTTTAATAATGTATCAAATTCTGGACAGACTGTGACAACCCTTCCCTCAGTTCTTCCAATGTATCGAATTGTCGCTGGGCTGTGACTTGTGATGTGCTTGTGTGAAATGTTAAAAGCTAACTGTGACCATTCAGTCCCTCCTGGCTATACTATCCCTTACAGTGATAATCCCATTTTACTAAAACAGGAGCTCATAATTGTGAAACTCATCTCAAAAATGTATAACAATGTAGATTACAAATTTAGCCCCTAAACAAAATCTGTTTAAAATTCTAATTACTTGCAAAGTATGGCATTGAGCCCAATGCTGAAGTGATAAATATTAATATTTTAATGCAGGTGAAAACCCAGTCAAAAGAAACATCTCTGGAGGAGACTTTAGATGTAAGTATAACCAAGATGTTTCATCAACTAAAAATGAAGCTTGGATATTATTCATGAAGATAAAAGTTTGAGACAATTATTAATGCAACCAGACATTCTCCCATGGACAGTATAAGGTGAAGGCATGATATTGGACATTGATCCCATGGGCAGTATGGGTTGGAGGCATGACATTGGTCATTAATCCCATTGGTAGCATCTGACCTTTGCCCCTGAGGAATTGGACTGGCCCTTTGTAGAGAGGGGGTGTTATTCCTTTCCTGGAAATTGAAACCTGAGCTCACACAGTATCATGAGGTGGCTAATTCTTGTGCTTCTCTATGGGGAATAGGCAAAACAACAGAGAAGAGCTGAAGAATACAATTTTTGTCAGCTGATCTGAGGCCAGGATTTGTGCTGATCCCTGCAGAACGAGGTTTAAATTTAAATTTAGAGATGCAGCGCGGTAACAGGCCCTTTTGGCCCACAAGCCCATGCCACCCAATTACACCCAAATGACCGACAGCCCCAGTATGTTTTGAATGGAGAAAGGAAACCTGAGCGCCCAGAGGAAACCCACACAGACATGAGGAGAACGTACAAACTCCTGACAGACACCGTGGGATTCGAACCCCGGTCGCTGGCTTTGTTGCAACGTTCTGCTAACCGTGCTGCCAACACTGAATGTCGGCTCTGAAATTTAAAGTCATATCATTTTTTTGATTTATGATCTGAAATCATTTAAACCCATCATTTGTTGATGGATTTAAAAGTCCAAATTACATTAAAAATGTAAATATTTTATTGCAGGCAGAAAACATGTCAAGCGAATTATCGCAGGAGGAGTTTTCCAATGTAAGTATTGGTTGGAACTTTTCATCAGATTCTTTCTCTTGGTTGTCACCAGAATTAATAATGAGGCTCTGAACTCAGTCTCCACCTGAAAATAACAATGTATTAATTCCATCCATTCCAGGAACAGAATGGGGATTTGAGAGCCCAGCACTGACCAGGAGTGACCAACTCCAGTGAGAACACAAGAAGACCTCATTCCAATTGAATGTGTTATCACTCATCCTTTGTTGGCTCATACCTATCCCATTGGGGATATCTGACTGTACATTTCACTGAAACTGAGAGATTTTGCTGTTTGTAAATGTTCTATTCCTTGCTGATAATGTTGTCCCTTATTCTGTGGATCGATTAAAAGTGTAAAGAGAATGACGATTTTCTTCTATCGATCTTAAGTGTTCAGGCAGAATTTCAGTCGGAGAGGGGACACAGTTTTCCTCCATCCACTGTGGCCAAGTGCCACTGAATTGAGCCGAGTTACTTTTCCAGCGCTGAGAGTTGACTTGAACCTTCTCAGCTTCAACCATTCATCCATGTTGTGCGATTAGAGGCAGAAGTGATGAAGAAATCTCCACTGCGTATCACTCAAGGTTACAAATGTCATGGACTGAAGGGAGGTAATTGCGGGGAAGGTAGCAGGAGCGTTGGGGAAAGAGACATATCAGTGTTCCTTGCACCTGCCACGTCATTGCAAGGTTCAGGGAGGAGCCCATTCAGACAAGGCTCCTACCTTTCATTTGGCTCCTTTCAGAATCCGAATTTATTGCCTTGAACATGTTATGAAATTTGTTGCTTTGTGGCAGCATCACAGCCGCAAAATTGCTGCAAATTACATTTTAAAAATGCAAAAAAAGAGATAAGTGAGTGTCTGTGGTTTATTATTTTTTGTCCATTCAGAAATCTGATGGCAGAGGGGAAGAAGCTGTTTCTGTACCATTGGGTGTTTGTCCTCCTCCTGTACCTCCTTCCTGGTGGCAGCAGTGAGAGGAGGGCACGGCCTGGGTGGTGAGGGTCCTTGAGGATAGAGACTGCTTTCTTAAGACATCACCTCTTGTAGGCGTCCTTAATGGAGTGGAGACTGATACCTATGATGGCGCGGGCTGAGTTCACAACTCTCTGTGGTCTTTTCCTGTCCTGTGCATTGTCACTTCCGTACCAGATGGTGATGCAACCACCTGTAGAAATTGGTAAGAGTATTTGGTGACGTACCGAATCTCCTCCAACTCCTGATGAAGTACAGCCGCTAGTGAGTCTTCTTTGTTTTTGCATCGGCATGGAGGCCCCAGGATAGAACCTGTGAAATTTGACACTGTAAGGTAAAACATCATGAGATGGGAATGTGTAGGGAGTTACCCTGTACAGGGCAGTAACAAGAAGGGGAGGTGTCCTTGTACTCCTGTTAGGTAAAACATCATGAGATGGGAATGTACAGGGCTGTAACAAGATGTAAATGCATCCTTGTACTTACAAGATAAGAGAGACATTGATGGATTGAGAGGCAGGAAGCTAGCAGGGAAAGGATAGCAACAGTTTTAGTCATTGGACAAGTAATGATATGATGATGTTCTAAGCATGTATCCAAGGGTATAAAAAATCACCATTTTGCTGATAACGGCAGAATGCATTCTCCGACTAACTTTGTTAGTCGCAAGTGTTACAATCCAGTAATAAAGAACAAAGAACCCTGATTTTGACTCAGCCTGGTGTTTGTCTCACTCATTCATGAACAAAGCAGACCTAACAACACCCAGGAATTTTAAGTTCTTAACCTTTTCCGTTCCTGGCCCCTCGATGAGGACTGTTTTGTGCTCTCCTGTTTGCTCCCTCCTGAAGTCCACAATCAGTTCCTTAGTTTTACTAACGTTGAGTGCAAGGTTGTTGTGGTGACGCCACTCAACCAGCTGATCCATCTCACTCCTGTATGCTTCCTCATTGCCGACGACCATGATGTCGTTGGCAAATTTGTCAATGGCATTTGAATTGTGCCTGACCACCCAGTCATGGTTGTAGAGTGATTAGAGCAGTGGGCTAAACACGTATCCTTGAGGTGCGCCGGTGTTGATGGTCAGTGAGGAGGAGACATTGTTTCTGGTTCGTAAAGATTCCAGGCCGAAGAATATTGATACAACAGATAATACTGGAACCACTCAGCAGGGCAGTCAGCGTTAACTCCATCAGCTCCATTGATGACACACTACAATTACTTCGCTGAGTTCATTAGCAATTACCATTCAGATGTTCTAATCACAGCTCCCAAAGATCTGAATATTTCATCATCCTGATCACAGAGCAGGGGGAACTAACTTCAAATGTTCTAATTGAAGATAACGTCAGTTTCCTTTGTTCAGTTCTCATTTCAATGACAGCATCTTGCTGTTATTTTAATCCATCCCAAAGTGCCTTTTGGGAGTACTGCCAGGAGTTCAAGAGCCTTGGACCAGGAAGAGGTTTAGCAGAAGAGAGGGAGGGATGGCGATCTATGGTGGGGCAATTCCAGGATGCAGGCATTGGGAACAGACAGACCAGCTGCCAAAATGATTAAGATTGTTCCTTCTCTGTGACAAAGAGGTCTCAAGTGTGGAAGCTGCTGACTGAGTTCATCTCAGTATTTCTCATCAACTGCGGAAGCGGCGAGTTTATTGAGGATCTTCTTTCCCATTCTGAAACAGGGTGCTGCAGATGCAGAGTTTCAGGATTGCAAACCTCATGACACCTCTCAGGATTGGCTGGAATAGATCCAAGCTCAGAGCAAGAGCCAGGATCACAGGAGACAGGAAGTGAGTTCTTTTGCCAATCCGAGCTCAAAACTTCTCCTGACATCAACTCCCCTCACCCCCACCCAGGACCACAACAGACCTGCCAGGTGAGGCATAGCTTCATCCAACCTGATGGACTGCATGGAGTGTGGTCTGCTCAGTAGTGGTAAAACCAAATGTAGGTTTACTGGCACCAAACCCCTACACACCTTGTGCAGGTCTCAACTAGAATTCCTAGTTCCCAGCATTTTAATCCCCCTCACCATTTCCTCACTGACATGTCCTTTCTCGGCATCATCCATTGTCAGACCAAGGCCAAGCACGATGAACAACACAAGATATTCCTCCTGAAGAGCCTTAGCCCTAACAGCATCAACCTTTCTCATCCACATCTGATTCCACTGTTTACCAACTCCTACACTCTCTAATCTTCCCCTCCCAGTGGTCTCTCCTTCTACCAGTCTCTTCATCTCCCCCACCTTCTGTCCAATATTCTATCACCTCTTAGCCATCCACCCTCTTTTCCCCCATGACACACTTGATAAAACCCTCCCTATTTTAGTCTTGAAAAAGCATCCCGACCTGAAACGTTGATTGACCATTTCTAAACATGGACATTCCCTGACCTTTTGAGCCCCTCCAGACACTCATTGTTTGCTGAGTACATAACTGATTGTTTGGATAACTATTGTTGCTGCTATCTCTCAGATCCATCGCCATCTTTCTCCTCAGGGTGTGTTTGAAACCCTATGATCTAGCTTCTTGCCTGAAGAGTAGTGAAATGTTCACTACCAAAATCACGTGGAGCTCTTTGTATCCTTGACTATGGTCATCCATGACTCCTTGTTCTTCTTTGAAAGCATGGTCATTATAACCCCCACTGATCACCCACCAATGGGTCAATCTTCTTGTAAGTTGTTTCCATTCTTATTAATCAAAAGCTGGATGGAGAAGAATTGACAATGCTTTCCATTCCCAGCCATCAGCTCAGAGGTTTACGCATGATCCTGTTTCCCGTCCACATCTATCTGTCGAAGGCACCACAGTAGGATCTACATGTAGGCCGAGGGTGTTTGAATGAGTCGTAACATAATTTCCTTCACCTGTGGTACTGTCCCAAATGTCATATCTTGTTCTTTAACACCTGTCTGGATGGTTGAGACTTCCTGCAACTGGAGATAGTGATCACAAAACCCTTTATGGTTGCCTCTCACCAAAACCCAGTGCTTCACCTCATCACAGGATGGCACAGAAGGAAACCATGTGAGTGTTCAGTCGGCAAGCTCAATCCAGATCAGATTTTTCTGATTCGTCCCATCCCATCCCATGTTACTCCGTCCCATCCCATCTCACCCCATCCCATCCCATCCTATATCACCTTGAAGCCTCTTAGTCAATGGAGAAATGTAAACAAGCTCCTACCTTTCCCAGTGCTTTTTAAATGATCCTCTTCTCATTTCAAGGTGAGAGCCCAGGGTTTGTCGCTGGGGTAGTTGGTAGATGTGCTTGAGCGGATGCCACACCGAGGTTATGAAGCTGATTTGTGGACTGTTTGCGGGGCAGGAACTTCTGTACACTGGTGGGGTGTTCCAGAGGGGCTGTGTTGTGGGGGCTTGTGGTAATGTGGGTGCCTGTGGGGCACAGAGTGCCTATATTATAACCCCATGTGCCGGAGAATGTGAAGGGAGTGACTCCTTACTCGTGCTACTGAGGGCTGCTGAGGCCTTTCACCCCTTATGATGCTAGTGTTGGTTTCTAGTCGAAGATTAGATTTTTCATTTTTTTATATATAATTGTAACTGAGTGTTTTATGTATAATAAATTTAGTTTACTTTGTGATCTAAGTAATTTTATGTGATGTTTTTGAGTCTAAAGGGTCTTCTGTTTTACCCCAATGATGCTCTGGTCTCCAAGACGGTTATCTCATTTTTTTTTACCACTGCTCCTTATAACAGCTGCAGCTTTAAGAAATGATGAGATGCTTCGCATTTTTATTGATTCCCTTGACCTAGGAGAAAAGTCCTGGCCTCGCTTTTGTCATGGTTGTCTAGGGAGCTGCAACATCCGCCCAGATAGTTTGGGCTTGTAGGGCACGGGTTGAGTCGGCCACGCTAGTGTGTTTAGGCAGCCCGTCGCCGGCCTTGTGTTTCTCCAACCCATTATTATCATGGGTCCTCTACCGGCACCACCTACGGCTCCTAGAACGCTTCCACCAGCGTTGTCTCCGCTCCATCCTCAACATCCATTGGAGCGCTTACACCCCTAACGTCGAAGTACTCGAGATGGCAGAGGTCGACAGCATTGAGTCCACGCTGCTGAAGATCCAGCTGCGCTGGATGGGTCACGTCTCCAGAATGGAGGACCATCGCCTTCCCAAGATCGTGTTATATGGCGAGCTCTCCACTGGCCACCGTGACAGAGGTGCACCAAAGAAAAGGTACAAGGACTGCCTAAAGAAATCTCTTGGTGCCTGCCACATTGACCACCGCCAGTGGGCTGATAACGCCTCAAACCGTGCATCTTGGCGCCTCACAGTTTGGCGGGCAGCAACCTCCTTTGAAGAAGAGCGCAGAGCCCACCTCACTGACAAAAGGCAAAGGAGGAAAAACCCAACACCCAACCCCAAACAACCAATTTTCCCTTGCAACCGCTGCAATCGTGTCTGCCTGTCCCGCATCGGACTTGTCAGCCACAAACGAGCCTGCAGCTGACGTGGACTTTTTACCCCCTCCATAAATCTTCGTCCGCGAAGCCAAGCCAAAGAAAGAAGATTATTCTGCTAGATGACTCTCTTGTCCAGTGTCGAATCTTTTGTGTTTGTTGATTTTGTGCTTTGTGTATTTTTTGATTAATTGATGGAAAGCTCTTTGGAGCAGCGTTCCGTTGTATTTAAAATGTGCTATATAAATAAAATATTCAATTTAATTCCAAGTCCTGCTCTTGTAGTTCCCAACAGGAAACAAAAATAAAATTCTGAGGAAGTAGAGGCATGCATTCAATTTTTATCCATTGCATCAATGTGTGTTAACTATAACAGGTCATTGAAGATATTTACTCCAAGGAACTTACCACTTTCCACGACCTCCACCTCAGCTCTGTGATGCAGACCAAGGAGTGATCGCCACCCCTTCTCCTTGGCCTTGCTGACACTGATAGAGACATGTTGTCCTGGTACTACTGACCCCTCTCTCTCTCTCTCTCTCTCTCTCTCTCTTCTGCACTCCAGCTTATCCTGCAAACTCTTTCCTTTCAGACACTGACTGAGCTTCCTCCTGAACACCATAACTGAACCTGGGATGGCCAAAGGTTGTATCCAGTAACCAGGAACAAGGTTTTCCTCACAGTGCTTTTGCTCCTTTGCTAATTCCCTGTTTCTTGACCACACTGCAAATGGGTACGGGTTCTCTCTGTCCTTCCTAGTGAAGCAACACTTCACTTGTGTATCTACAGGGCTCATCCACTGCATTCAGTGCTCCCATTGTGGCCTCCTCGACGTCAGAGAGATTGAATACAAACTGGGAGATCTTTTTGTTGGCCACCTTTGCTTTGTCTGCTGCAAAGGCGGGGAACCTTCCAGTGGGCAACCATTTTAATTACACACCATTGCCACACTGATGTCTATCCATGGTGTCATGCATTGCCAAACCCAGGCTACCCACAGACTGGAGTAACAACAGCTGATATTCAGTTTTGGCACCCTCCAGCCAGATGCTGTTTTCATTGACTTCTCCAGTTCTGTTGAACCATCCTCCACCTCTCTCTTCCCCTATCACTCAATCTCCTTTCTTCCAGCTCACTAATGCATTCTCTTCCCTCTCCATTCAGAGAGCCACCCTTCCCCTATCACATTACATCCTACCCTCCCACCTATATCCACCTATGGCCTCTTTCCTATTAGCCCTTGCCCCTTCCCCCCTCCTATTCTCCCCCTCCCCTTCCCCCCACATTTTTATTCAGGTGCCTGCTTGCTTTTCATTCATACTTTGTGTGGTGCGCTGTTAGACAGAATCAGACACACACAAGGTAAAGACTGTTCAATAGGCTTTAATCCACAAAGACTTCCACAGAGCCAGGCTGGCTGTAGCTGCAGCAACTCTAAGTGAGACCTCGGGAGGCCGGCGCAGGCTTATATCCCAGAGGGTGATTGACACCCGACCGGGTGGGGCTTGATCCATTCAGGCCGACTGGTTGGCAGCTGGCCAGGTGTTGTCCTGTCCCCTTACACTCCTGCAGATACAGAGGTTTCCCCCTGCAGTAGGCCGGTGGTGTACCAGCACACCTTGACGAAGGCCTCATGCCTGAAACGTTAGTTATCCTTTGCTTCCCGTCAATGCTGTGTGACAGGCTGAGTTTCTCCAGCACTCTGTTGCACTTTAAAGCCAGGTTCCTGCGCTTCCTTTTGCGGCCACAAGGTGGAGGCATTGACCTACCGACGCTCCCTGGTCTCCGCAGGTCAAAGGGTGTCCTTTACGTAGCAAGGGTAAAAATATATAACCTCTGCGATTCCCTCATGCACTCATCCTTCCCCACCCATCAGACCCCTGGCACCTTCCTCTGTGCCCGCAGGAGGTGCAAAGCTTGCCCCCATACCTCCTCCCTCACCATGTTCCAGGGCCCCAAACAGGCCTTTCACATGAAGCAACATTTCACCTGTACATTCAGAGGACTTACTTACTACATCTGGCAGTGCGCCAGATCTCTCTGGCCCTGAATCTCCCTGGCTCTGCCCTTTGTGCAGTGCCCTGCCCCTTTGTGGCATTCTCTACATGGGAGAGATCGGTCACAGACTGGGAGGTCGCTTTGCTCATCACCTCCTCTCCATCTGCAACCACAGCCACCACCCAGTGGCCAACCATTTCAATTCGGGGCCACACTTCCATGCTTACATGTCTGTCCATGACCTCATGTACTGACCCACCCTGACCATCTGCAGATTGGAGGTACGACACCTTATTTTCCATCTGGGCACTCTCCAGCCTCATGGCATGAACATTGACTTCACTGCTTTCCATTAAACATGTTAGCATTTTATTACCCCTCCCTCTTTTTCCTGTCTTTCAAGTTCTACCCTCCCTTCCCCCTCACTGAGCCCAGCCATTCTTTCCCCCCCCCCATTGCTGCTGTCCCCTCTTCCTTTCTCCACATCATCTCCTGCATTTGCCACCCCCACACCCCCCCCCCCACTCACTCTTTAGTTCGGATGCCTGCCAGCATCTTCTCATACCTTGGTTATGTATCTTTTACCTTTGCTACTTAAAGGACATTGTTTCACCTGCTGAGCTTCTCCAGCATTTTGTGTTTTTACTGACACTCCCCTGGCCCTACATCTCCCCGGTCCTGCCCCTCCCCGGTCCTGCCCCTCCCCGGAACTGCCCCTCCCCGGTCCTGCCCCTCCCCGGTCCTGCCCCTCCCCGGTCAAGCCTCTCCCCAGTCCTGCCTCTCCCTGGCCCTACCTCTACCCGGTCGTGCTTCTCCCTGGCCCTACCTCTACCCGGTCGTGCCCCTCCCTGATCCTGCCTCTCCCTGGCCCTACCTCTACCCAGTCGTGCCTCTCCCTGGCCCTACCTCTACCCGGTCGTGCCCCTCCCTGATCCTGCTCCTCCCCGCTCCCCGGTCCTGCCTCTCCCTGGCCCTACCTCTCCCCGGTCCTGCCCCTCCCCGGTCCTGCCCCTCCCCGGTCCTGCCCCTCCCCGGTCCAGCCTCTCCCCAGTCCTGCCTCTCCCTGGCCCTACCTCTACCCGGTCGTGCCTCTCCCTGGCCCTACCTCTCCTTGGTCCTGCCTCTTGCTGGCCCTGGCTCTCCCCAGTCCTGCCTCTCCCTGGCCCTACCTTTACCCGGTCGTGCCTCTCCCTGGCCCTACCTCTCCTTGGTCCTGCCTCTTGCTGGCCCTGGCTCTCCCTGGCCCTGGCCCTACCTCTCCCCGATCCCGCCTCTCCCTGGCCCTACCTCTCCTTGGCCCTTCCTCTCCCTGGTCCTCCCCCTCCCTGGTCCTGCCCCTCCCCGCTCCCCGGTCCTGACTTTCCCCGGACCTGCCTCTTCCTGGCCCTGGTTCTCCCTGGCCCTACCTCTCCTGGCTCCTGCCACTCCCTGGCCCTGGCTCTCCCTGGTCCTCCCCCTCCCTGGTCCTGCCCCTCCCCGGTCCCCAGTCCTGACTCTCCCCGGTCCTGCCTCTTCCTGGCCCTGGCTCTCCCTGGCCCTACCTCTCCTGGGTCCTGCCACTCCCTAGCCCTGCCTCTCCCTGGCCCTACTCCCTGGCCCTCCCCCTCCCTGGTCCTGCCCCTCCCCATTCCCCGGTCCTGCCTCTCCCCAGTCCTGCCTCTCCCTGGCCCTGGCTCTCCCTGGCCCTACCTCTCCTAGGTCCTGCCACTCACTGGTCCTGCCTCTCCTTGGTCCTTCCTCTCCCTGGTCCTGCCTCTCCCTGGTCCTGCCTCTCCCTGGTCCAACCTCTCCCTGGCCCTACCTCTCCCTGGCCCTGTTTCTCCCTGGCACTGCGCTTTGTGCAGTGCCCTGCCCCTTGTTCTCTGCTAGTCTCCTGGTTCTCAGGAGTGGATCTGAGAAGACTAGAAGAACTTTTATCAAGCTGTGGAAGAGGAAATCGATAAATATTTGGCCTCCTGTTCACCTTCTGAGCAATGATCCCTTCTGACCAGAATTTCCTGCCAAGCAGTGTAGTAGGAGAGATGCTGAGAACCTGTAACGCCCTGCAAATACAACAGATGGAGTGGATCACATTACAACTACCTGCACCGCATCCCACCCTGTCAGCCACCTGTATCTGTGGTCCCACCCGATTACCTCATCTGCTAGCTCAGGACTGGAGTGGACTGTCACCAGAGAACAAGCGCTCTGATCTCCAGTTGAGGCCGAGCTGTTGCATCAGTTCCTCGGGGGATGAGAACATAGCTGTCACATTCCTTCTGACCTGCCTTTGTGCATTCTTGGACCCGTACACTACAAAGAATTCAAGGTCTACCATCAATGTGTACGTCCAAACATCATCAACCTAACAATTTTCAGGATTAAACTTGATCTGCCATTCGAACCACAGAACACTGCAGCACAGACATAGGTCATTCAGCCCATCCAGTCCATACGGCCTAGTTTCATTGACCTGCACCCGGACCATATCCTGGTTTGTACCAGTCCAAATTTTCATGAATGTCAAAATTGAGCTTGTTCTTTATTTGTTCACATGTATACGCTGTGAACAGCCATTTTACCCTACCAATAAGTGACAATTCTGCCTCACCTGCAGGAAAAAGAATCTTGGGTTTGTCTGTCATGTCATGTATGACAATAAATTTGAAATCTGGCCCCGCATTTACCACTTCAGCCAGCAGCTCGTTCCACGCTCCCACCACTCTCTGCGTGAAGAAGTTCCCCCTAATCTTCGCTTTAAAACTTTCCCCTCTCATCCTTAATCTATGTCCTCTAGTTGCTACAGCTCTGCTCATTTCACCCTCTTGTTGATCTCATTGTGGGGCTGGCAGCCCTTCTCACTGTAAATAAAAGCGCAAGAATTCCTGTAATCTGAAATCTGCCTCATCATACCTCCCACATTCACTGCCTGATGGTTCTAGCACAGAGATGGTCTGGGGAGTCAGAAGAGTGGCTGGAGACTGTCTGGAGTCGGTGAACTGGGCAACATGCCAGGGCACGTCAGTGGATCTGAGTGAACATGCTACATTGGTCACCGACCTCATCAGGGAATGCATGTCCTCCCTCTGACACAATCCGGGCATATTCAAATCAGAAGCCATAGGCCAGCAAACTACTGAAGACCAGACCTCTGGTGTGTGGGACAGGAGATTCAGAAGCATATAGAAAGGCCGCGTACAACCTCTGAAAGGCCATCGCCAAAACAGAGAGACAATTCTGGACCAATCCGGAGTCTTGGCAGCTGTGGCAGGGCTTGAACGCCATCACATCCCATAAGGTGAAACAAGGTAGTGTCATCAATGGTGACAATTGCTTCTGGCCAAACTCAATGCCCTCTGTGTTTACTTCTAAAGAGAAAACAATGGAAAATATTCACAAACCCTCAGTTCCCTGTCTCTGAGACTGCATTGGACAGAATCTTCAAGCGAGTGAGTTCTTGGAAAATGTTTGACCCAGACTATGTATATGGCCGGGCCTTAAAACCTTTGGAACCTTCTAATGGGAGTTTTGCAGATGCTTTCAACCTCTCACTCAGATTTTAAAAGAGCTTCCAGTCCCCAAAAAGAGCATGGAGACTATCGGCTGGTGGCACTGATGTCTAGCCTGAGAGGTGGGTCATAGAGGTAATCAACCCCTATGTCTGGAAGGACTGGACCCAGCAGGCCAATGGCAGATGCCATCTCGCTGGCCCTCCTCTCTGCATCATATCGTTCCCTGTATCAAGGATCAAGACACAGGGCAGCATGGTTAGCGCCAGCAACACTGGTTCGAATCTGACACTCTCTGTACATTCTCCCCATATCCATGTGGGTTTCCTTTGGCTTCTCCGGTTTCCTCTCATATTCCAAACTTACGGAGTTTGAAGGTTAACTGGTCACATGGGTGTATTTGGGTGGCGAAGGGTCGAAGGACCTGCTACTGTGGTGTCTCTGTAACTTAGAAAAAAATCACCTAGACCACAGGAACGCCTTCGTCAGGCTGTTGTTCACTGACTACAGCTTGGCATTCAGGATCACCACACCAACAAGACACATGACCATGCTGAGGGACTTACAAATCTGCTTGCCCCTCTTCAACTGGATGCTCATCGACAGTGCAGATCGGCAAAATCACCTCCTCCTCCTCCCTGACCATCAACACTGGGGCACTCTAAGAGTGAATGCTTGGTCCCCAATTCTAATCCTTGTCCACCCCCAACTGTGCAGACAGGTTCAGCTCCAACTCAATCTAAAAATTCACTGATGACACCACCACTGTTGGTCAAGGACCTAGGACCGATGAGACAGGTCACAGGATGGTGATCAAGAACCTGAGGGGGTAGAGTCATAACAGCAATCTTGCTTTCAATGTCACCGAGACCTGGGAGCTAATGGTTGATTTTAGAAGGGAGAAGCTGTGGGGCCACACACCTACCTGCATTGACAGGAAGAAGGTAGAGAGGGTCAGAACCTGCAGGGTCTTGGGAGGCCAGATATCAGAGGATCTCTCCTGGAGCCAGATTGCCGAGGCACCCATGAAGTAGGTACACCAGCGCCTCTTCTTCCTAAGGCGTCTGAGGAGATTTGGCATGTCATTGGATACTTCTATGATGCACTGTGGAAAGTCTACTGACTGGTTGCATCCCAGCCTGGTTTGGGAATTTGAATGCCCAGGTACACTGAAGGCTGCAGAAGGTAGTAAACATGGCTAGGTTCATCACAGGCTCTGACCTCCCAATCAATGCACATGACAATAAACTCATTATCATGACCTTTAAACTGCAAAGATCTCGGCACTGACCCCAACAGTGCACTTCAGGTGACTTCCAATCACCTCACAATCCACCCAAAACACCCTTTGCTCCCACCAACCCAACTTCATGACAAATGCTCCAAATTGCGCCAGTTCCCCTGGAATCTTACTCTTTGGCACAGTGTCCATGTGGGACCTTGTCAGCCTCAGCGATTTTCGCTTTGACTACATCTACTACTTTGCCATCGTCGACACACTTAGTCACCTAAATTTCAACATCCAGCACCGTAGCAGGTCATTTCGTCCCACGAGTCCGGGCCGCCCAATTTACTCCCAATGAACCTGCATCCCCAGTACGTTTTGAATGGTGAGAGGAAATTGGAGCTCCCGGGAAAACCCACAAAGACAACATACAGACAGCACAGGATTCAAACCCTAGTCCCGATCGCTGGCACTGTAAAGGCATTGTGCTAACCACTACATCAACCGCGCCACCTTTGCCACCTCTTCAAAAATATGTCAGATTAGTCAGGCATGACCATGTCACAGACTTGGATTAATCCTTACCTCATGATGAAGGGCTGTAGAGCTCGTCGAAAGAACCAAAGACTTGTTGATCCAAACCAAGGCTTTTATTAGCAAAAGACAGGAGCTCTTCATAGGGGGCCGACCAGTCCAGAATGATCCGACCTGGCTAGGGACAACCCTTTAAGGCCCAGACAGTAGGCATGGCTTAGCTTTCAGCCAATCGCTGTAAGCACAGTCTAGATACAGTAACTATATACACTATATACATTGGTGATAGATCTGTACTATCACAAGGGCTCAAGCCCGAAACGTTGGTTCTGCATCTTTATTTGCTATATAAAGGACGCTGTTTGACCTGCTGAGTTTCTCCAGCATTGTGCTTTTACTTCAACCACGATGTCTGTAAACTTTTGTGTTTTACTCCTTACCTCTTCAAGTCCAGCATAATCATGTCCCTCAGTTTCTCTTCCACTGATGTTCAATTCCCTGTTGTTCTTTAATGGAATTTTAAACATTTCTAAATTTCAAATTTAATTTTAATTGTACAACAGGGTAAAAGTCGATTCCGGTCGTTGAAACTGTGCTGCCCCAATTACACCCAATTAACCTACCAACCCTGTACATTTTCAGAAGGTGGGAGGAAACTGTGGCAGCTGGAGAAAATCCACATGTGCATGGGGAAAATATAGAAATGCCTTATAGACAGCGCAGGATTCAAACCCAGGTTGCTGCTGCTGGAAAAGGGAAGAGAGAGAGAGAGAGAACTGAGGGGAAAGGCAAATAGGAGGACAAGTGGGGGGGGGGGTGTTGGAAGGTGGTGTGAGATAAATATGAGATGGAGATCTGGTGGGAGATTCTCCAAAATGCCAAACAACCCCAGTTTCTACACCTTCTCAGTACAAAGTCAGTAACAGATGATCAAATACAACATCAATCACTACAACCCATAGTTTACCTCAATATTCTGGGTGTTCTCAAATGGTTGCACAGAATCATACATCTTTACAATGAGAATGCATCTAAACTGACAAGACCAACTGTGCTAAAAGGTCATCAGTATTTCCTGGAGGGAAAAGATCAAGGGAAATATAGTAGTGATTTATGAGTCTGACATCAATCGTATGGGGGTGTCTGGAACTCAACCAAATTATTTTCCTCTTATTACTGAAGAAAGTTGACTTGGCCAAATGCCCTTTTTTGTTTGGTGTCTGATGTTTTTAAATCCACCCTGGATGAATGTTTTTTTTCCCTTAATGACTGTTGAAGATCCCGTAGCAAATGCCTTTTGGCCATGTCCAAATCTAACAGAACGTGTACGATAATATGTTCCACACTTCACTGCCCATGAAACGTATTGTACCTGATATTATATAATTGAAAGCAGTGTTACAAATTGAAAAGTATTCAAACAAGAAATCTCGCATCCTCCTAGTTAAAAAAAAGTTTTTCCCGGCACTTCGAAACTGAAAAAAGGGAAAGACAACCCCAGAAAATAAATTAGTGTGCCTCCATGGCCTTCTTGTGCCTGTGTTAATTCTTCAAAGTGATTGCTTTGTAATTGGGAAAGCAAAGCACTTTATTTGGTTGTTGAGTTTTAGTTCTGTGGTGTGGCGTCTCCAGGACTGCATTGCCTCATTCCCAGTCACACACAGCTCATGTGAAAATTGGGCACGGTAATCCAATTTCATGCTAATTCGTGAAAGCTGACAGATCTACTGCCAAGTCCTTTCATCTTTTCTGAGGCATGCCACCCTGAAGAGCGCAGGAAAACCATCCATCATCGTCTCATCTGCAGGCCAATCCCTCCATGCTTTGACAATGGTCAAGTGCTACATTTAAAGTCTCTTTACAGCATTAAAGTTAAAAAGGGAAGCTATTGATTGAAAATGTCAAAAAGTTGCTTGGTTGACCATCCAGTGTTTTGAACTCATGATCTTGGCCTTTCCTGAATGGGAAATTTACTCTCACCAAGAGTCCGGGGCCGACACATTGGGTACCCTTTAGTTCCTTGAATGCTGTGGGACCTGCTGAGTTTCTCCAGCTCGTTTGTGTATTGCGATTTGCCCTCAGGACCTTTTTTTTTTTGCCGCACAATGCAAGGGAACAAGAAGCAGCAGGATGCAACTGCAGAGTGTCTCGAGGCTTCTGGTCCACTGACTGATCATTTCTGTCCCATGGATGGTGCCTGGCCCCCTGAGCCCCTTCCAGCTTCTCGCTGTTCTTTCTGAAAATAATTTCTTGTCTTCTTCACTGCCAGGTCACTTCAGAATCCAGTTGAACCATACTTCTTTCAATCAGTTTTATTCTCTGCATCTCTGATGCACAAACCAGTTCTTGACAATGCAGATACATTTAAACTTCAACCAGTGCTCCACCAAACGTAATACACATGTCCCAGCACTGGCAGCTTCGAAGTTCTGCACACGAGATATGCCGCGAAGAATAATGTGTCCCATCAGGACGTGCACATCATTGAATATTCGATCGAACTCCGCCGTTGTGGAAAGTACACTGACTGGTAGCATCACGGCCTGGTTTGGAAACTCAAGTGCCAAGCAACGTAGAAAACAGCAAATATCGCCAGGTCCATCACAGGCACCGACCTCCCATTGATTGAAACATTTACATGAGACACTGCCGCAAGAAGCCACCCAGAATCATAACGCCCCCCCTCCCACTCCCACCTTCTTCTTACTGTTATTTTTGGGCAGTAGGTACAGAATCCTGAAGACCGGCACCTCTAGGTTGAAGAACTTTTCTTTTCCAACAGCTCTCTGGCACTTAAACCTCCTCGCACTAGCCTAGCCCCAACCATAAACTACTCCGGGGGGAAAAAAAAAGAAATGTCTGCCCTGCAGAAACACCACTTGTTTTGCACTGACTGCAACTGTGGATATTTATTTATCTATCTGATTAAATTTATTTTCTCTTTTTCTCCCTTGACATGCGGTGGTAATTCACATTATTTCAGCTGGTGCGTCTTACATACCTGAAGTGAGTGAAACACAGAAGTCTGAAGACTGCGTACTATAAAGTGCGTACTCCTGGAGGAGAGGGTGTTACACAGTCTAGGATTTTCAAGACACTTCCTTTTTCATTTGCTATCAGTTGTCAGTTATTCATCCGGAGTGCTCATGATGAACTAGTGCACATGAGGCAGTGCATTGCAGATGTAAA
The DNA here is from genome assembly GCF_036971445.1 of Narcine bancroftii. Classification (NCBI taxonomy): domain Eukaryota; kingdom Metazoa; phylum Chordata; class Chondrichthyes; order Torpediniformes; family Narcinidae; genus Narcine; species Narcine bancroftii. The sequence goes on from NC_091472.1 coordinate 230,061,420, forward strand.
ATTATCCAGTTTTGTGGAATGAGAGCTTGTAATCTTGTGTTATTCAAACTAATGGGAATCTTTAATTACTGAAAGTATCATTCATGAGGGCAAGTTGATGAAGGAGTCCTGCTCTTTGTGTTTTAATTAAAAGATCTGAAGTTTGTGACTATTGCAGACAATCCCAGACACCGACTGGTGAAAAACTGACGCAAGAAGTAAAGATTTCTGAGGACCACCACTCTTCGAAGAAAAGACAAGTGGAAGATTTTATCCTGTCAGAATGGTGCTCTGAAATTAGTTTACCGTTAGTTTTCAGCTAGTGATGATTGGGGGAGTAGCCATGTGTGATGATGTAATAGGGTGGGGCGTATTATACTGACTGCTTGCTATTGGCTATGGCTGTAGAGATACTCCACCCTACTGATATAACAGATGGAGATGCTTTCCCACTGGCCGGTTTAGTGGTGGTTATAGTCTCTTAATAAAATTGATAGGCCATAGACATGGACCGGACAAATGTTATGTTATTACTGGAATTTTAGTAACAGACATGGCATGACTTTATAGGACATAGAACATTACAGCACAGTACAGGGCCTACAGCCCATGATGTTCTGCCGACCTATGTAAACCACACCACAATAAATCTAAATAGTCTGTACCTCACACCCATAAACATATTTTTTTTACGTCCATGTTGCTGTTTCAGAGACTTTTGAATGCCAGCCTCCATCACAACCCCCCGGCAATGCACCCCAGTCTCCCTCCACTCTCTGAGAAGAAAAGCTATCTCAAACGTCTCCCCCAAACTTTCCCTCACTCACCTTTTAGACAGATGTCTTCTGGTATTTACTGCTGTTGCCCCAGGGAAAGGTGTTGGATGCCCACCCTTTCCATGCCCCTCATAATCTGTTAAGTCACCTCTTGTAATTTGCCAACTCCGAACAGAAAAGCCCTAGGTCTGCAAAACTTGCTTCATAAGGCTTGTTCTTCAATTCAGGCAGAGTGTTGGTAAATCATCTCTGCACCCTTTCTAAACCTCACTGTAATGAGGGGACCAAAACCATACACAATATTCCTTGTGTCCTCACAAGGCAATTTGTCTCTCAGCCCCATTTTCTTTATAGCAGGACTTTAAAACAAGAAAAATATTGCATTCCCCTCATTACCGAATCCTGACAGATCATTGTGCAAAGGGAAATGATGTCTAGCTTCACCAGCTGTGCAGTTGCTTCTTTATTAGAAGCAAGCTGTTCACTGCCTTCTGCTCTGCAACCTCAACACATCATCGGTCCTCTCATCATCTTATTTAAACCTTTAGAAAGCTCTTTGTCCTCCACCGTAGACCTTTGAATGGAATTCTCTGACGAGCGTAATCAGCTGTTGTAATTTCAGTTCTGTAACACTTCCCGCTTTCATGTGGGCTAATTAGCAGCCTCTGTGCCGAATTATCTCAGTCCGCATAATGACAAAATATTCATCGGGACGTTGCAGTGAAAGCTGAACAACTCAGGTCACTGAACACAATTCACTGTAGCTGCAGGGAGATTAAAGAACTGAAATTCAAAACCCACTCAAAAATGCAATTCAGGTTATTCCCATGGAATAAACTTTAATTTTTTTTTATTGAACTATCACCAGCTGAGAGTGAATGTGTGCGAGTTTGGTTTCGTACCCATTGTCGTGACTATGTGCAAAGAAATTCATTGTTTTACAGCAGCAATGTTGTGGATTACAGGTGCAAAAATAGCTCTAAATTACATCTGTAAAAAAAAATGATTGCAAGAGAGAAAAAGGTGAGGTATTGTCCTTTCAGAAATCTGCTGGTGGAGGGGATGTTGGGTATTCGTCTTCAGGATTCTGTACCACCTTCCTGATGGTAGCAGTGAGAAGAGGTAAAAACACACAGAAAATGCTGGAGGAACTCGTCCAGGGGCTGTGAGACCAGCTGAGCTTTCTATGTGTTTTTACTCCAATCACATCTTCTGCAGTGCAAAGAGGGCAGGGTGAGGGCCCTCAATGATAGAGGATGCTTTTTTGAGACATCACCTTTTGAAGATAGCACATCCTTAATGGAGTGAAGACTATGATGGCGCTGGCCAAGTTCACAACTCTCTGAAGCCTTTTCCTATCCTGAGTATTGCCTCCTCCAAACCAGATGGTTGCTCACCTGTAGAAATTTGCAAGAGACTTTGGTGACGTACCAAAGCTCTGCAAACTCCCCATGAAGTATAGCCGTTGGCGAGTCCTTGTCGCGGTCTTGTACCAATCTGGACCTAACACCGCAAGTTTTAATTTGGAGTGATACATGCAGGAAGTGGTGCACGTGGGCAAGTTGGCCATCGTTGGTAATGTGCTGCCAGTCGCCGAGGAGTTGCGTGTAAATAAGTCACTGGATAGGCAAGGTAAGTTGTGCGAGGTTCCTGCTGGAGGAGACGAAGGGACTGTTAAAAATGGTTGGAAGAGTGAAACAAATGAAAGCAGATGGCCATATTATGGCTGTTAAAATGTGTTTGCTTTATTTTTGGATATAATATTTAAATTACTCTCGTATAAATTCTTCATAATTGCAACATGGTCTGGAGGATTGATCTTCAGGGATGTTGACACGCAGGGATTTGGAATTCTTTACCCTTTCCACGGCTGACCCCTCGATGAGGACTGGTTTGTGTTCTCCTGGTTTCCACACCCCCCCCACCGAAGTCCACAATCAGTTCCTTCCTTTTATTAACGATGAGTGCAAGCTTGTTGTTGTGACTGAAAGAATTGTTTGATTGCCTGGCTGCAGTACAAAATTCAATTGAAAAAGAAATTCAAATGAATGTAAACACACTCTTCCATTACATCCTGTAATTAAAAAATGATTGATGGAAACTATGCTTGGTCACATGTCCATGGTCAGTTTAAAGGGTGAGTGAATATATTGGATGCATGTTCCAAGTACACACTGGATCCACGAAATGAAAGCAACCTTTAAGATGCTGAATGACACAAAGCAACAAGTTTTGTTCAGAGTTTTTAATCTTGGTGTGGATATCTTGTTGAGAGTGAGGAAACAGGTTTGGTTGGTCTCGAAGCCAAGGACTCTGAACACAGTTTTGATGTAGGGAAGGATTTTATTGACAGAAGGCAACTGATGCAGAGCACACACACACAACACACACAATGAACTGATACATACAATGATCAGGGAAAAATCTCTACAATGCCCCACCACCCCTTGACTCAGTGCTGGCACGGCTCTATGCTACAAGGGACACTAATTAAACGCTCCCAACCCTTTTAACAGTGCACATCTTACCAACAGTTTCTCCAGCACTCTTTCACATTTCCAGACCTGGAGTGAAGTGGGGTGGGGGAGGGGGGGGGAGGCGGGTGGTGGTCCCAAGCTGGCAAAGAGAGAGAAAACAAAGAGCACATGGTACCTTCATAATGCAGGAGGGTTAATCTAATTACAACAGCAAATGGCCCAAGGCCAAGTACAGGCAGGCTGACGAGTGCAGTCCAAGTAATTTACATGTACCCAACAGCAAGGTGTGCACTAATGGGTGGGGTGGAACCAAACCTTGATTGGCAGCTGGTGTGTCCTCTGACTAGGTAGGGGGCAGTGCTGTCACATGACAGCCACAACCTTTCCCAATACGTTTCTACAGATCATTGGTCTGCTCATTCGGGTGAGTTTTAGGCTCACCATTTGGAAAAACTGGTAAAATCGAAGAGCATAGTCACACTACTACAGCCTGCCTTTAATCTGGTTACTTCAATGTATTCCCTGGAGCATCAGAGAATGAGGGGAGATTTGATAGAGGTACACAAAACTACAAGGTGTATAGATAAACCCAAGTAGGCTTTTTCCACAGAAGTTGAGTGAGGCAAGAACCAGAGGACATCGGTTAAGGGTGAAAGGTGAAATGGGTAAAGGGAACATTAGGGGAACTTCTTCATGCAGAGAGTGGAAAGAGGGTGGAATGAGCTGCCAGCTGAAGTGGTAAATGCAGGCCTGATTTTCACATTTAAGAAAAATTTGGAAATGTACACGGATGGGAGAGGTATGGAGGCATATCAACTGGGTGTAGGCCAGTGGGACTAAGCAGGTTAATAGTTCAGTATGGACCAGATGGGACAAAGGGCCTGTTTCTGGGCTGTCACCTTCTCTTGTTCTTATATTTTACTTCCTTTGCCTTCTTTCTTTCCTCTGTCACTGAAGCCATTTACCGTTTCCCTCTGTTTAGGTTCCATCCTCTGTTTTTGTGAATGGAGCTCTCGATAAACTAAGCCTCCGTTGACAACGTGTGACTGATACCCAGCACGTTGGTGAATACTTGTCCAGAGCAATGGAGAATCAGTGAAGGGCCAGGAGCAGGCAAAGAAAAATAGAAACATTACAGAGCAGGACAAGTGAACTGTAAGGTTCACTGTTCTTCCAAGTTTCAGTATCTGCAGAAATTATTTTGTACTGGGAAACATATTCTGCAATGAGACAAAACAAGTCATGTTAAAACACAGATCTCCACATGATGTAGGAGAGCAGAGAGATGTAGCGAAGCCGAAGGAACCATGTTGTTGGTTGTATCAATTGCGAAACGAATGGTCTAATTCATGGCCAACAGGACAGGTCATTGGCAGGTTCTACAGCCTGCAACTGGAGAGAGAGAGAGAGAGAGAGAGAGAGAGAGAGAGAGAGAGAGAGGGAGATATGAGGGGATTGAGCAATGAGGACTCAAAGGAGGAAATGGAGACATGCAGGAGAGGGACTAAACTGCACCAATTATCTCTGGTGTTCTGTCTACTCCTTCCTTTCCCCAACTCCACACAGGCTTGCCAAGAAGCATAAAATGGCCTGTCTGCAGTTCTCACTGTTGTGGTTCATCTTGTCTCTGAGCAAACAGGGTTAAAGAAACCTGAGCTGGCATGGCTGTGATTGCTCACAGGCAGACTGTACCAACACAACACGAACTCATCAACCAGCTGTGCAGGCATCAGACTGACAACGCTGTGGACACCTGTCTCAGGGACTGATCAATGATACACCTAAAGCTCAATATCTTTCTGGGCAGAGTAGACCTCAACGATTCTGGATTAAGTTCAGGTGGTAAAATAAAGAATTTTACAGGTGAGACAAACCTTGCCCATTGAGGAGGGAAGTGTTCAGCTGCAGATTGATAAAGATCTGGGTGGAAAGGGAACATCTGGAATTTTATTTTGAAGAGGAGAAGGGTGATGCGAGAGATACAAGAAGCCAAATAATATCAAAGAAAATAGTCAATCAAGACAGATGCTGGGGTCAAGCATTCTGAAGAAACTCAGCAGGACACACAGCATCCAGAGGAAGTAATGGGTAACCAACATTTCAGTCCTTGGCCCTTCATCAGGTTTAAGCAAAAATGGGCCAGAGGTGGGGTTGGGGGTGGTGGGAGGGTGGGAGGGGAGAGGAGAAGAGGGAGGAAAGGGCAGGGGGAGCAGGACAGATTGACAGGTAAGAGGTAACAGGTAAGATGGATACAGGTGGGATGGTAAAAGAAGAAAGAACGGGTGAGGAAGGGGTGGGGAACTGGAGGAAAGGAGACAGAGGTTTAGGGAAAGAAAGGGAGACTGGGGTGGGGCCTAACAGAAACCGGAGAAGTCAATATTACCGGCATCGGGTTGGAGAGTGTCCAAACTGAACATCAGGTGTTGTTCCTCCAATTAGCGGATGGACTTCAGTTTGGCGGTGCATAAGGCCATGGACAAATTTGTTGGTGTGGGAATGGGGTGCATCTTTGAAATAGTTGGCCACTGGGAGGTTCTTGCTGTTGCAGCAGAAAGAGCGAAGGTGCTCAACAAAGTGAGCTCCCAGTCTCCGTCCAGTCTCTCTGATGCAGGAGGCCACAACAGGAGCACCGGATGCAGTAGATGACCCTGCAGATTCACGTGAAGTATTGCTTCACTTGAAAGGACTGTTTAGGGCCCTGAGGTGAGGGAACAGGTGTGGGAGCAAATGTAGAATGTGCTCCAGTCACAGGGGTAGCTACCAAGGGGGTGATTAGTGGGAGGGAAAGAGTCACGGAGGGAGTGGTTAAAGGGAAAGCTAGATGGAAGATGGGACTGATGGTGTGATCACATTGTAGGTGGCAGAAAACTGTTGGATTCAGAGGCAGGTAGATTGTCGGTGAGGATAAGGGGAAATTGTGTACTTATGCCAGAAATAGAGGAAATGTGGGTAAGGGCTGAGTTGATGGCAGTAGAGGGAAAGTCACATATTCTGAAGAAGGAGGATGATCCTGGGAGCAGATTGAGAGAAAGAGGTGTAGTCAAGGCAACTGTGGGAGTTGGGAAGTTTGTAGAAAATATCTGTAGAGAGTTTGGAGATGAAGGCAGAGAGTTCGAGAAAGGGAAGAATGTTGATGAGATGTACCAAGTGAATTTGAAGTCAGGCTGAGAGTTAGCAGCAAAGTGGATAAGGTTTTCAAGATCATCATGGGTGTATGAGACACCAGTTGTCAAGGTAGCATAGGAAGAGTTGAGGGTTCTGGCCTGTGTAGGTTGTAGCATTATTTGCTCCATTGAACCAACAAAAGGCAGGCATATCTGGGGCCCATGGCTATTCCTTTAACTTTGAGAATGTGGGATGAATAAAGGAAGTTACTGAGAGGGAGAACAAGTTCTGCCAGGCAAAAGAAGATGGTGGTGGAGGAGGACTGGTTGGGTCTGTGGTTGAGAAAGAAATAAAGGGCTTTGAGACCTTCAATATGGGAATGTAAATATATAGAGATTGGACATCCATGGTGAAGATGAAATGGTTGAGGTCAGGGAACTGGAAGTTGTTGAAGTGATAGAGGGGAATGTGAAGTATCACGAATGGTAGGGACGGACTGGACCAGGAGGACAAAATGGAGTTAAGGTAAGATGATACCAGTTCCATGGGGAAGATGGCCTTGGCTGTTGGATCTTGCTGTTCACTAAATTGTTTCTACTTTGTAAAACCAAGAGTTCACATGACAATTTTGGCATATTGCAGAAGTTGGCCTTGGCTTTTATTTATCCTCTCACATCACTCTTTGCGCCCTCCTCTCTTGAAGAAAGTTGCATGGGCCAAGCTGAGATTTTATTTTCTGCCAACGCTAATTCGTCAACTTGACCCAAACTATCGACAGACTGCGGATGCTACCTGACCCATTGAGTCCTTCCACCTTCCCACCATTTGTACCACATTGGATGAGTAAAATGCAGGAATGCTATTGCCGAAGAAATTCTTCTGCCCATTAATCAAGTAGTGGTGACAACCCATTTTTGACCCTTTGGACTCAGTGACTACCAACAAGTGAATATACTCCATGTCCCTGTTTTCTGGACCTGGTTTTATACCCAACCATCAGCTGCTTTGTACTTGCGTTTGTACTGCAGTTTACCTGTGAACCCAGTCTGGAATATATATTATGAAAGGCTAAAAATGACCAGAGTTCAAAAGGTTAAAAACAGATTATCAGCTCAAAACATAACAATCGGCGAGCTACAGTTACATCGCGCATACAAGGTGCATGCTCATTGACTAAGTTTGCAACTAAAACTTTGCTGATTGGATGGTAAAAATAAACTTTGTTAAACTACCTTAATTTCCCAGCAGTCACTGGCCTGTTTTAATACATACCATCGATCTCATTTTTTCATATTATTTTTCTGACATGTTTTGCAACTGTTATGCAATTGGAAATAAAGGATTGAACCAATTATTGGGAACTTTACAACGGTGAGAAACCTGGTTGCATCACCCGTACCTGCTTGGCTCTTTGACACGATGTCGCCGTTACAAATTACAGTTGTAATATTCCCAGTGGCAAATTACTGGACATCATTCCAATCACTAAATCCCTCCAGCAGTAATTTACCCAATAACATCCATTTATATTCATTTTTTTTCTGTTGGTGTATTTATTCTCCTGGTAATATTCCATCATTAATATTCATCAAAATAAAGATTTGTGAAACAAATTATTGCCTTTCGTCCAGAGCCAGGCAGCTAATAATGTCCCAGAGAGCAGAGTGTTGTCAACATTGAAGCTGCAACAATTTCTGTCCTAGCAATACAAATCCCCTGTCTTGGCTGGAACATTCATTTGCAAGCCAAAAGGAAAATTCTATTGTGAGCATTCCTGAAGGCAAGAAGCAAAAGACTTTGAATGTGATACCTCTGAATTATCCATCTCATTGGATGGACTCTAACCTACTTTCAGAAACAAGCTGGGAAACAAGGCCACTTGATGAAGATAAACAAGAAAATCTGCAGATGCCGAGGCCCAGTGCAGCACAGAAACGTGCTGGAGCAGGCCAAGCAGCATTCAGAAGGAATAAAAGGCAGTCCACGTTTCTGGCCTATTACTTCCCATGGATGCTGCATGACCGGCTGAGTTCCTTCAGCACTTTGATGTTCATCGCAACTTGATGACAGGTGCCAGGCAAAGAAACCATGGGAAAGTCTTGCTTGCTATGGGATTGGCGGAATTTGCCCAGGATTGTCGGCAGAATTGCAGAGGGCAATGAGGAAGTGTACAGCTGGTCACAACGAACAACCTTGCACTCGAGATCAGGAGAACACAACCACATGAAGAGATCAGCAGCAGGGGCGCAGTGCTAATTTTTTAGGTGCAAGAACTCACTAAAAACGGTGACAAGGAGGTCTTGCAAGACCTGGCCTTGGTGGCCGCCATGTTGTATTTGGCGTTGTATAATTGAAAGCGAACGGAAGAAACAGGTACGTTGTATGTCCAGAATAGCGGTCAGCGGGGGAGGGGAGGGGCGATGAGGTGCCAGAGCAGCCCAGGGGCAGCCACATGAGGTGCTGGAGCGGTGCTCCAGTGACCATGGCACCCCTGGTAAGCACTGGGAAGGGTAAAGAGCTTCAAATTCCTGGATGCTAACATCTCTGGGATCTTCTTGTCAATGCAATCATGAAGAAGGCTTGCCAGCGGCTAGAGTTTGTGAGGAGTTTGAGGAGATTCGGGACGTCACCAAAGACTATTGCAAAGATGTATCTTGGAGAGCATTCTGACTGGCTGCATCACTGTCTGGTATGGAGGACAGGAAAAGGCTATAGAGGATAGTAAACTTGGCCAGCGCCATTATGGGCATCAGTCTTCACTCCATTAAGAACATCTCAAGAAAGGAGCCTCACCACCCAGGCCATTCCCTCTTTTCACTGCTACCATCAGGAAGGAGGTACAGGAGCCTGAAGACACACACGCACAAAGTTACAAAAACAGCTTATTCCCCTCCCCTATCAGATTTCTGAGTTTCTGAAAGATACTGCATGCGGGTTGGTAGGGTCCTCAAAGATTTTGCGAGCCCTCTTCAAACAACAAACACGGTAGATAACTTCAATGAAGGTGGGGGGCGGGGTAGGGAGTCACCAGTAATCCTCTCTGCCGCTCTTATGACCTGCTCTGTCTACAGCAACTGTGCCACACTGTGATGCAGCTGGCCTGGATGCTCTCGATAGAGCGCTTGTCGAAGGTTGACAAGATGGTGGCCGGTAGCATTGCCCACCTCAGTCTTCTCACCATCATATCCATCTAATCCTTCCCTACCTCACACCCATAGCTCCATTTTCATACTTTCATGTGGCATGAGATAGATCATGGCTGTGGGTGAGATTAATGCAGTTACTAAGAACGAAGTTGATTTAAGATTGCCCACGGCTGTTGCTAAACTATTAAAGAAATCAACATCACCACTAACCATCAAGATTTGGCAAGAATGATGCCACCAAAATGTTTTTTGAAGTCTTTTGAATGTCCCTGTTATACTGGCCTCTGCCACCACCCCTGGCACTAGATTCCAGATATTCACCATTCTCTGTGTGAAAAAACTTACCTCTGGCATCTCCCCTACACTTTCTTCCACTCACTTTAAAGCTATTTTAAGTTCATTATTGTTTGATTGTACAAGTGCAATCCAATGAAACAGTGATCTATGGTCCTCAGTGCAAAAACATGCAGACACACATCCAGATATAACACACATATGGACAAATGATACATATATAGTACATATATAAAAATAAATTGATGCACCATCAATAATCACAAAAGACTGAAACTGATAGGCCTTTATTAACTATAGTCTGGAACAGATGTCGACCTCATCAACTGATCAAGGCAGAGGGGATTGGGGAGCATGCAAAGGGCTATGGACAAGATCAGTTTCAGGAGGTGTGTCCAGCTGGCAGCAGCCAAGCAGAGCATAACAGTGGTTTACCACATAAATAAATATTGTTTGATAAATAGTAAAGTCTCATGGGTTTGTATGAGCAGTTTATTTCAGTCGTTTAGCAGTCTCAGTGCCAGTGGGCAAAAGTACAGGAGCTATGTTGGGAGCTTAAAGAGGGTGTCTGATTCATGGTGTTGTCTGGTGTGCAAGATAAATACATTGTGGTTAGAACCATAGAACACAACAGCGCAGAAAGAGGCCCTTCCGCCCATTTAGTCCGACCTGAACCACTATTCTGCCTAGTTGTGGCATGGTGACTGGGTCAGGGTGTTGTACAAGTGCCACACACTAGGATTGCAGTGTGTTGACTGGGAATATCTCTACAGGTAAAGATTTGAAGTGACCAGGGGGCAATCTGAGTCTTCTGACCGTTGATCTGGAAGCTTCGGTATGGCAACAATGAAGACATTACCTAAAGTTGAGTTTACGCAGGAGACCACATAATGAGCTGGGTCACATTTACATTTATCTTTCTTTCATCTGAATTCTGATTCATTGCAAGTTGAAAGTGGTACATATTCTAGATGTGTTGATGAAATTGGAGTTATCACATAGCTTTCCTCTGGGGTAATCCATGCCACAAGGTGTAAACCAGAGCTTTTCAGAAGAATGAAGGGGACTTCAGAAGCATTTTGAATGTTGAAAGATCCAGACAGAGTAGATGAGGTAAAGTTGTTTCCATGGTAGGGGAGTCAAGGTCAAGAAGGCACATCTTGATTGAAGAGGGCACATTTAAAACATTTAAATTTATTTAGCCAGAGTGGTGAATCCCTGGAATTTGCTGCCACGAGCTGCAGTGGAGGCAAGGTCGTTGGGTGTATTCAAGGCAGAGATTGATAGTCATCTGAATAGTTGGGGTATGGCGGCACACATCCCCATGGCGAAACGGCCCCGCTTGCATTGCCACGTGGGGAAATGGTATTGTTGCCCATGGGGCAGCCATGGGGAAATGGCGTCATCAGAGGTTTCTCTCTGACTCCAGCATCCCTTCCAGAGTGCGCCCTGGGCAGCAATTATAATGTCACAATGCACCAGGTGACTGCCCTTAAAAGGGCATGCTGAATTTGAATAAAAACAGTCGTTAACGACCCTCAACATGGTGGCTGTGTTTCTTTCACTGCTCACACCGCCACAGGGGTATCAAAGGTTATGAGGAAAAGGCAGGGGAGTGGTGCTGAGAATGGATCGGCACCTGATGGAATGGCAGAGTGAACTTGATGGGCTGAATGGCCTACTTATGCTCCTATATCTTAGATCTCACAGTCTTATGATTAGCGGGCATGGGAGATGCTCTTAATTGACCAAAGTGTTGGTCATATGCTCTTGAACCTTCTGTTCCTTCTCGTGTAAAGGATGACAAGTGACAAGGGTCCTGCTGGGTTTTAGCAAATGCCCAGTTCTCTCCACAAGAGCCCAGAGTGGAAGAAAGGCTTGGGTTTCCAAAGTGTCTTTTGTAATCTCAAAATCTCTTTTAATTTTAACAATACAGCATGGTAGAAGGCCCGTCTGCCCCATGAAACCATGCGCCCAATTGCACTCAATTAACCAACCAACCCTGTATGTTTTGGAGGGTGGGAGGAAACTAGAGCACCTGGAGAAAGCATACGGGAGAACATGCAAGCTCCTTACAGACAGCACCGGATTCGAGCATAGGTCACTGGCGCTGCAATAGCATTGTGTTAACTGTATCACCTAATGAAGTACATTTCAGCCAATTAACTATTTGTTGGTGTGATCAGTATTGTAATTGGCTAAGTGAAACAGCCAATTCATGCACAGAAAACTCCCATGGAAAGGAAAGTTGCAATGGCTGGATAATCTGCATGACTGAGGGCTGAATGTTGGCCAAGTAATTGATGTTGAATTCACAGCTTGCATCCCCTTTTATGCCTACCTGGTACATTTGGAAGAGAAGTGCTCTGCTAGTACTGCACTGAAGTGACACCGGGAATGGGTGTGCTGCAGTAACTAATGAACAGGGAACCCAAGCAAACATCAGATAGCAAGGAAAAGAAAAACATGCATTATATTGTCTCCCCAATAACTTAAACATTACATGATCATTTACTGCAGAGGAACAAACCATTTGGCCCACGTTCATGTTTATGCCTGATTTCATGCAGTAGTTTGAGTGCGCACCAAGTTCCCTGCAAGCAACCACTTACAGTCCTATCAGAGGTAACCAAGAGGTGATGGAAAACAGGAGCAATTCACAAAATTCTTAAGTAACTCAGAGGGTCAGGCAACATTCACGGAAGGCAATAGACAGTCATTGTTGACTACCTATTGCCTTCCATATCTGACCCGCTGAGTTCCTTGAGCATTTTGGGCACTGCAACAGGCCTATTAGATGCTTGTCCTCAGTGGCACAAGGTTACCAAGATGATGAAGACTGTGCATTCAGAATGACCACTCACAGACAACCCAACGACTAACCTTCAAGGACGTAAGCCCAGCAAATGGACACCTTGATCTCGGGTTCTAATGTACAAGGAGGAGCAGGACTCTGCCAGGTGGTCTTTCAAAACCTTCCCCCCCCCTCCCCTTTAACTTAAAATTCTGAAAATCCTATTCTCAGTCAGGATTCTTTCTCCACAGATGCTGTGTGACCTGCTGAGTACTTGGATTTCAGTAGTTGCTTTTTTTTTAATATCACAAACTAACCCCCTCCCCCCCCTCATATTCAGCCATTCCCTCAGAATCCACAGAACCAGAGAGAGATGACTGACCAAATGAAGATTGTCTTCCATAAAATCATGTTTGATCCATAGGTTCCTTGATTTTTTTTTAAGACTAACAATTATCCTTCTCAAAAGCTGATGGAAACACGTTGGCTGAGCATTCACAGCAAGCTAGGGTTGATGTTTTGGAGTTTCACAACTCTGTGAATTAAGAGATTGTTCTCCTCTGGACAAGTGGATAGATCACTTCAATATTCTAATGAGCTTTATAGATTCTGTTCTCTTCCAGGTCCTACTCAACTTGAGCTTTCTGTATCCCAGGGAACTTGGCAATGAAACAATAGTCGAGGAGAGAGAGGCAAGAGTTAATTACAAGGGTATGGAGGATTATGGTCCTGGTTGAGGTCGATGGGACAAGGCAGAATAACAGTTTGGCACACAGACGAGCCAAAGGGCCTCAGTGTTCCATGGTTCAGTGTTCCATGGTTCAATGGTCCTATGGTACAACAATAGCTGGTGCCTGATCAAATCCACCTCACCAAACAACTCCCAAGGCTATGATCCCCAAACTTGTCACTTCCTCCCAGTAACCCAACTGTTGGCTCCCACCTACTTCTGGATTGACTTCCTCTGATCTACTCTCAATCTAACAGGTATACAAGTCAGTCGGTCAAGTTATCCACCAGACAAGGCATGTGGGGATCAGAAAGAAACACACTGCCCTGTGGAGTCAGAATTCTGTCCAAGTAGAAGTCCACGCCATGCAGAGAAATCCAGCTTGGGAATCTCGCTCCAAGAGTGATCAGAGCAAGTGGAAATTTCCAGGTTCAGATAGAGAACATATCCATGATGAGGCCCTTTACAGTGTTATACAAAACAGTGCTGAATTAGATGAGAGAAAATAACTATTGGATTCAGATCAGCACTCAGATACCACCTTTTTTTTAACCATCTTCACTTTTTCCAATAATTAATAACAGCCTCCCAGCTGACATAATGATGACTTGAATGACCAGAAGACAATCAGATACAGGAGTAGAAATAGACTATTCAGCCCATTGAGTCTGCCCTGCCCCACTGCCTGGCCTTTTCCCCATACCCTTTGATGCCCTGGCTAATCAAGAACCTATCAATCTCTTCCTTTGATCTGGCATCCACAACTGCCTGTGGCTGAAATTCCAGATTTATCACCCTCTGGCAGAAGAAATTCCTCTGCCCCTCTGTTCTTAGTGGATGCCCTTCAAACCTGAAATTGTGCCCTCTTGTCCTAGACTCTCCCACCATGGGAAACAACCTTTCTACATCTACTCTGTCCACACCATTTAAAATACTAAATTTTTCAATGAGATTCCCTCTCATTCTCCTCAATTCTGAGTACAAGCCGAGCTGTCAAACAGTCCTCATATTGATAACCCTTTCATTCCCAGAATAATTCTTGTGAACCTCCTTTGAATTCTCTCCAAAGTCAGCACATCCTTTCTTCAATGAAGAGACCAAAACTGCTCACAATGCTCCAAGTGAGGTCTCACCAGTGCCTTATAAATTTTAATAATGCAACACAATAGAAGGCCCTTCATGCTCATGAAACCCATGCTGTCCAATTACATGCAATTCACCTGCCGACCCCATACGATTTTTAAATGTGGGAGGAAACTGTAATACTATAGTGGCCCGTATACCGAGTCATGACTCAGCTCACAAAATGGCAGGCAAATGCGGCAATCACAAGGGACCATCGGCTGTCATCCCACATGACCTCCCGCATGGTGGGAACACTGACCATTCGGAAGCCGACATTGCGATGACGTCACTCCTGTTGTCAGAGGCAGGGAGTGAATACAAACAGAGCTGGCAGTGCAAAAAAATCAGTCTTCAACCTCAACTCGACTGTGTGTGTGTGTGTGTGTGTGTGTGTGTGTGTGTGTGTGTGTGTGTGTGTGTGTGTGTGTATGTGTGTGTGTGGTTCTTACTCCAGACTCTTCATGTAGCGCAGATGCTACAATACCATAAAACCATTAAACATAGAGCAGAAAGAGGTCATTCAGCCCATCATGTCTGCTCTGATATGATCCATTTTTCCACCCAGCCTCACACTCCGGCCTTTTCCCCATAGCCTTTGATGCCCTGGCTAATCAAGAATACCTATTGTAAACCCACACATATCATGATGAGAATGCTCAAACGCTCTCCAGGCAGCATCAGATTTGAACCCAGGTCACTGGCCATGTAATAGTGTTCTCTAACTGTGCCACCAGAACTAGTTCCATTGACTTGATGTCCTGAGGATACAAGCTTATAAATACAAGTAGGACAAGGCAAACTTGAATTCCCTTGACACCATTTAAAGCATAAAATTGTGATCTCAGTGCAATGTGGGCCTTTAAATGACTGGAGATGGAAAGGTTCCTTTCCTGCCCTTTGGATCAGGACAGATCAGTTGGGTCCTTGGTGAAGAGAGAGAAAACTCACTCCCCAAACTTTGTAGACAAAGCATGTTACCGTGGAATGTGCAAACTAACACCATCTGGTGCAATTTGCCGCAAGGAGCCATTCTTTAAACTGTGATGCTATTTCTAATTTATCTAGATTGTAACCTAATCTCACTGAAAATGTGGCTTTAAGAATTATCAAAAGCATTCCCAAATATCAGTGAAATAATTCATTCCCCCATTGCCTTGAGCCATCTACAAAATACCATTAAACCACTTTTAGAAATTCAAATTAATTTTAATAATGTTTCAAAATGCAGCTTTAAAATCGACATTGTTAAGACCCAGCAGATTTAATTCATTTGCCTCTTTTTCCTCTTCCATTATTCATGGTTGATGGCTGCTCAGGTTACACAGAAGATATACTGTAATCCTTCTGTGGGACATTTCTGTGGTATGTATACTTTCCAGTGAATACACTGAGATTTGACACTAAAATATATAAAAAGGATCTCAACAGAGATTAGTGTTTTCTCATTATCTTATTTGAAGGAGGGGCAGTGAAAACCAAAGCTATTGATTTTTATATATACACAAGCGGGCAAAGGGGTGTGTGAACCATCAGGAAAACTGGCAAGCAGGTTTCAGAGTGGCTCCTTGTCCCAGTCACCCGTTTGTTTTCTAGTTGTCTGGGAAATATCCAGGTTTCCCAGCTTGAAGATGTTGCCACTGAGTAACAGGGGTTTGATGTCCACTAATTCATCTCGGCATCTTTGAAATTGCCACTCCTACATTTGCGGCCATGACGCACTGCTTCTTTCATGGCCCTTTCTCTGGTCTCTCATCACAACCTCACCCTCAGTATTATTTCCCACTCCCTCATCACTGGCCCACATGTTTAAAAACTAAATTGAAATGGCACAAATAAATTCTGAATGAAGAAAACCATATTGCATGATTGTGGGTGCTATGTTAACTCATTTGGTCTCACCCTGTCAGAGATATTCCTTTTCCGCTCCTTGCACCTTTTCTGCTCTCTTTCCCAGCTCAGATGAAAGGGTCTTGAGCCAGAAAGATTGACCTTGTTTCTCTCTTCACAGATGCTGTTAGAAGGCCTTGCTGAAATCCATAAGTTCAACGTCTACAGGGCTGCCCTTGACACACAAAAAAAAATGCTTTTGGTCACAAATCTCATTTGGGTTGGTGAGAAATAATCTCCCACTTACAATATCATGCTGACTATCCCTAATCAGTCCTTGTCCATCTAGTGCATGCCTATTTTCTTCCTCAGAATACTCTCCAATAATTTACCAACCACAGGTTTTCGGATCACTGGCCTGTGGTTACCGATTTATCATCCAGTCCTTCTTGAATAGAGGCATCACATGTGCCACCTCCAGTCTTCTGGGACCTCACCTGTACTTAATGACAACTCACAAGTCTCAGGCAGGGTACCTCCAATTTCCTCTCCGGCTTCCCATAGAATCAAAATTCTCATCTGCATCAGCCCCTTCTCAAATATCATGCAGACAGTTCTCAAGGCCATTAGTTCTTCATGTTCCTGAGTTCTCATGTCTTTCTCCCCAATAAAAGCAGAGGAGAAGTACTCGTTCAGGCTATCTCCTGTCCCCTTTTTGTAAACCTGATTTCCCTTTTTTAGCTGGAGCCTCAGTTTCCATAGCTCCTCCAGGTGTACACGTGATCATGGCTGCATGCCTCCTTCTTGCTCTTGGCAAGACCCTGAATTTCCCTCATCGTTGCACCTGCATAGAACCATAGAACATTACAGCACAAAAAAAATGTCCTTTGGCCCTTTTGGCCTTTTCCGATCTATTATTCTGCCTAGTCCCACTGGCCTGCACCGTCCATATCCTTCCATATCCCTCCCATCCATGTACCTGTCCAAGTATTCTTCAGTTTTAAAACTGAGCCCACATCAGCTGGCAGCTCATTCCATGCTCCCACCATTCTGCCTGAAGAAATTCTCCCTCATATTCCCCCTGAATCTCTCCCCTTTCACCCTTAACCCATATCCTCTGGTTTGTATCTCACCTAACCCTAGTGGAAATTGCCTACTTGTATTTACTCTATATCAGTCATAATTTTGTAAACCTCAATCAAATCTCCCCTCATTCTTCTCTGCTGCAGGGAATAAAGTCCTAACCTGTTTAATCTTTCCCTGTAACTCAGTTCCTCAAGTCCCAGCAACATCCTAGTAAATCTCTGCATTGATATCTTTCCGGTAGTTAGGTGACTAAAACTGCACACAATACTCCAAATTGGGCCTCACCAATATCTTACACAACTTTGCCATAACATCCCAAATCCTATACTCAATACTTTAATTTATGAAGACCAATGTGCCAAAGGCACTGGTGAGTCTTCAAGAGTATTGAGAGCAGTTTTGATCTCGTCATTTAAGAAAGGATATGCTAATTCGAGAGAGGGTTCAGAGTAGGTTCACATAGACGATTCCTGGAATACAAGGGTTATTATATGAGTAACATTTGATGTCCCTTGTCCTACACTCATTGGAATTTAGTAGAATGGGGGGGGGGGGGGAAATCTCATTTAAATATATTGAATGTTGAAAGGCATGGGCAGAGTAGATGTAGACAGGTTGTTTCCCATGGTGGAAGAGTCTAGGACAAGAAGGAGAGATTTGATAGAGGTATACAAAATGATGACAGGTCAATTCAAGCAAGCTTTTTCCACTGAGGTGAGATGAATCAAGAATGAGGGGACATGGGTTGAAGGTCAAAGGTGAAATGTTTAAAGGGAACATGAGCAGAAAAGGTGCTGTGTATGGAACGAGCTGCTAGCTGAAATGCAGGATACAGATCCGAAACCAACATTTAAGAAAAGATTGGATGGGTACATAAATAGGAGAGGTGTGGAAGACTACGGTCAGGGTGAAGTTTGATGGAACTCGGTGAACAAACAGTTTAGCACAGATTAGATGGACCAAAGGGCCTGTCCTTGCATTGTAATGTTCTATGGTTGTATGGATATGAAATTAATAAGTCCATAAGACTATCAGACATAAGAGCAGAAATAGGCTATTACGTCTGCCCCTTGAGCTGATCCATTTTCCCACTCAGCCCTACTTCCTGGCCTTCACCCTATAACCTTTGATGCCCTTGCTAGTCAAGAACCTACCAATCTCTGCCTTAAATACACTCAATGACTTGGCCTCCACAGCCACTGGTGGCAACAAATTCCATGCAGTCACCACCCTCTGGTTAAGAAAGGTAAGTGGGATTAGTATAGACAATTATCATGGTCTGCATAGATGCAGAGGCCTGATGGACCTTTCTCGGTGTTGTATGTGACCAAGTCAACAGTTTCCCTGGTGACTGAGTGACACTTGGCCACTGTATCAATGTACCAGTAGGAGTGGAGATCCTGGAGGGGAAGTTTGATTTCACCACCCCATCAAAGGAGACATCTGTCCTGAGTATGCATGGACACAGAGATCTGGAGATATGTCATCAAAAATTGAGGTGGAATGAGAATGTGAGGACGAGAAGCTGTCAGAGCCAGCAATCAGCACACAATGAGTTAAACAGCTTTTGGATCATCACATAAATAATTATAAGGTTCAAATTTTGTTCAGAGAGTTAAGACAGATTTATTTCCACATGTAGGAGGAAGTTGTAAAACATGAGGAAATGCAGATAAAGCTTCAAAACAACTGAATGGGTTTGGTGGGGTAACGATGTGCATAAACAAGCCAAGAAGAGTGTGGAGATTCTTACCTGGTTCGTGCTTGCTCTGTCCTCTCTTATGAGCATAATTCTTTTCATGGCCAGCTTGCAGTGTATGTGGTGACCAAAGGAATTCCAATTTTTCCAGATCCAGGTTTTGTTGGGGAGATCACATTCACTGCTCGCCACGCAAACGCCCATGAGAAGGTGGTGCTGAGCTACCTTCTTTAACCACTGCACCTTTCCTGATGAAGGCATGTTCACAACAACAGTTCCAGGGCAAGTGGCGGTATACCCATGTTAATGCCGGCAAAGTCTTTCTTGATGACAAGAGGACACAGACCTGGGGAATAGCCCAAATATTTTTTGCAGAAAGGCAAACCTTAATTCAGTTCCTGATAGAATTTATATGGGAATCATGTGTGTAGTATCTGCAAAATGGCTTAATTTTGCTTGGTCTAATTGCCTGATCTACTCCAAGCACCATAATCTAATGCAGAATCATTGCTTTGGTCATTCAAGTCCAGGACCTCATGAATGTTCTGTATAATTTCCATGAGGTTGATTCTCCTTCTAACTTTCAAAAGGACTGACAATGTTGAAAGACTTTTATCTATGTATGTGATTATTATGTGCTATATTGGAAATGTAGTATTGTGTGTGTATACATATGTGCACCGTGGTGAGGAGAAATATTTCATCTGGTTGTACATGTACCATCAGATAACAAACTTGAAGACCCATGGGGGAAAAAAAAATCAGGAGATTAGGATGCATTAAGGAGCAATTAAAAAGAGTGGTTGCAGTTGTCAATTGGTCTGAGCAGGGGAAAAAAAAATCAGGAGATTAGGATGCATTAAGGAGCAATTAAAAAGAGTGGTTGCAGTTGTCAATTGGTCTGAGCAGTGACCATTCACTCTTTGGATTCAACAGAATTACCAATGGGAAATGATTTCATTCCTTCTTCACTGCTGAAGGAACTCAATCAGATTGTTCAACATTTGAACCTTGTGCCCAATTACTGCATCAGCTACTGACACCGTTCACGGAAATGAGACACACTAGGTAGGATTCGGAATTGCCATTGTAGCAGCTATAATTTGCTCGGTGTACGCCAATCAAAAGAATACATTCACTCATACATCAGTTCAAAATTGAGTCGACCTTCTTTATTCTTCTCAGCCTCAACAACCTCCTCTTCCTCCTACCAAACACCACCCAGTCAAACCCCACTGACCTTTTCATTGGCTTTCCACCACACAGGTGATCTCGTCCCTCTCAATCTCCTCCTCCCGCACCCACAATCCATCGCAGTATATGCAGCACCCCGTTCCGACCCACACATGCGCACTACTACTCCCTCACAGAACCCCAGATTCTTCATCAGTGCTGACTGGCCCTGCTCCCGCCGCGGGTAAGTACGCGACCATGGCGTGAGTAGAAGTTGCCTCTTCATTTGTAGAAGTCGCAAGGTGGCTGGTACGACCAGGCGGCAGCATTAAATTTCCAGTCCTTCCAACAAATATGCCTGTCACCTCTACCACATCCTTGACCAGCACGGACATAACTAGGCCCATGGACATAACTAGGCCCATGGGAGTAATTCTGTTGGGTGGTCAAAGACTGAACTTGTATAGTGAGGGCTGCCACTTGCTGCTCCAGGTCATGACAATAAATTCTGATTTTGATTCGGAAAAGTGATGGAACCCTGCTCACTAAAGACAGCTGTTATATTTGTGGACATAATGTTCAAAACCTACCGGAGGGTGTAGCTCAATTGGGTGTGATTGGGCAGCACGAACTTGTGGGCCAAAATGGCCTGTTACTGTGATGCATGTTTAAATTTAAATTCAAAGTAATGAGCGCAGCTCTCTTTATCTTTCAAACACAATAAAGCAATTCCTCAATTCAGTTTATGAATTTTCATTGATTCTCCTTCACTAAGCAAGCAACTTTCACTGCGTCAGTGTGCCATCCTCAACACGTAGGAAGACATCACAGCATCAACAACACTGAATGCATTGAATGTGGTGCTTTCAAATTGTGAACTTAGTGAAATATATTCCAGGAACAAGTCCTTTTTGTAAACTGATAAATGGCAGTGATGCTGAGTGTGGTTGAATGGGATCAGAAAATCAGTAACCTCACATTTGCGACTGAAAGCAACAAGGTCAGAACTGCCGGTGGACAGATTCAGAATCCAAAAACAGCGATCAGCCGAGTTGTGAAGCACGTGGTGGTGTGTGCTGGTTGTGCTTTAGCTAGGCTACTCGCCCTGGATGGGGGGCGGGGGGAGGGAGGGTGGAAGGGTAAAAATTGTCTCAAGATTTACCTACTGGTGTTACAGATTCAGGGAAAGAATGAAAAATGCCCGTAGCAGAAGCTGTTGGCTCCCTGCCACTGCGACTGGCAGTGTTCAACCTCAATCACTGACATCTTGCATTCTGCAAGCTCTGACTTCTTAGCATGGATTATGGCCAGCAGAAATTACTGCCACAGACAAATTGCAGCACTCACAGACATGTTAGTGAGTGTGCAACTTGAGACTGTGAATGAAAAGGAGAGGCTTCCAATGGTTTCAAGGCTTTAAGCCCTTGAGAGTTGATGGCTTCAAGGTTTTAAGATTTTTATAGTTTAGGGTTTAATGATATTTAGAGATCAGGGTTTTAATGTTTTAAGGTTTTCGGAATTTTAGAGTTTAGCATTTTAAGGCTTTTGGAGCTTGCAGTTTAAGCTTTTAAGTCTTTTACAGTTTGATGTTTTGGGATTTTATGTTTTTCAGGTTACTAGAGTTTAGGATATTAAGGCTACCAAATTGTTAGAGTTTAGGTTTTAAAGTTTTTGGAATGTATGGTTTTAAGATGTTTAGAGATTGGGGTTTTAAAGTTTTCAAGTTAATGGAGTTTCAAACTTTTAAACATTTTGAAGTTTAGGGTTTAAGGTTTTAGGAGTTTCAGGTTATTGGATATTACAGTTTTGTTTTAAGGTCATTGGAGTTTAGAGTTGTGGGTTTAAGGCTTTAAAAGTTAATGTTTTATGGTTTTGGAATATAGGTTTTCAAGACTTGAAATTCAGCATTTTACACATTTTGAAATTGAGAGTTTAAGGTTTTTAGATGTTAAGGTTTTAAGACATCTAGAGATTGGTGTTTTAAGGTTTTCAGGTTATTATAGTTTGAGGATTTAAAATGTTTTGGCTTTTAGAGTTTAAAATATAAAACATTAGAATACAGTACAGGGCCTTCAGCCCATGATGTTGTACCAACCTTTATTAAAGTTATGGCATAAAATTGTGAGAGTTTGAGATTTTAACATTTTTCGAGTTTGTTATAAATGTTTAAATGTTTTGAAATTTAGATTTAGTGTTTTAGTTTTGGAGTAGAGTTTTCAGATTTTTGAAACTTTGGGATTGCTTTTAGATTGGAGTTGAAGGTGTAAACATTTGTAGATTTTAATGTTCTAAGATTTTATGATTTTTAGAGTTTAAGTTTTCAATGTTTTAAGAATTTAAGATTCAAGATTTTTGGTGTTTAGGGTTTTAAGTTTTTGTAGGGTTGAAAGTTTTAATGTGTAATGGTGTAAATGTTTTCGCAGGGTTTGCACCCTTTTTCTTTCCACTCCCATTCCACTTTAAGTACTCCCTATGCCATCAGTGGTCTGTGAATGGTAAAGGATTGCTTTTGTAAAAATTTTTTATTTTTCACACTGTAAACCATACTGACCAAAATACATACAGACATTTTTCTCTTGTATATATAGTGTCATTTTCTCCCCTTTGTCCCCCTCCCTTCCCTCCCTCCCTCAACCCCCCTTCCCATTTATTCAAAGTTCAATCTATAAGATACATTAAACCCGTTAAACAATGTCGTCACTTAATAAAAATAAACCAGAAATTTTTATCTTTTACTTTTATATACTGAGTCAGTTCATTTCGTTCTCTTCTCCTTCTGTCATTTTAGGTGGTGGAGGTCCATGGTAGGACTTCTCTGTTGTGTTCCATGTACGGTTCCCATATTTGTTCGAATACTGTGATGTTATTTCTTAAATTATATGTTATTTTTTTGTAATGGAATACATTTATTTATTTCTATGTACCATTGCTGTATTCTCAGGCTCTCTTCTAATTTCCAGGATGACATTATACATTTTTTTGATACAGCTCGGGCTAACATTGTACTGTTGTTCCCATTTCCTTCTTGCAGCAAAAACATCTATCTGATACTGTTGGGTCCCATTTATTTAACTTTTGGGGTATGATGCATAGCCTGTGTATCCAATTATATTGTATCATGCATAACCTCATGTTTATTGTATTTCTCATAGTTCCAGAGCATAGCTTCTCCCATGTTTCATTCTTTATCTCTATGTTTAGATCTTGATCCCATTTTTGTTTAGGTTTACAGTTTGTTTCCTCATTCTCCTTTTCTTGCAGTTTGATGTACGTTTGTTATAAATTTTTAAATTATCATTGTGTCTGTAATCACATATTCAAAATTGCTTCCTTCTGGTAACCTCAGACTGGTTCCCAATTTGTCCTTCAAGTAGGTTTTCAGTTGGTGGTATGCAAACATTGTATCGTAAATTATATTATATTTGTCCTTCATTTGTTCAAAAGATCATTTATTGCCCGAAAAACAATTTTCTATTCTTTTGATCCCTTTTCTCTCCCATTCTCTGAAGGGAAGGTTATTTATTGTGAAAGGGATTAGTTGATTTTGTGTCAATATTAATTTTGGTAGTTGATAATTTATTTTATTTCTCTCTACGTGAACCTTCTTCCAAATGTTGAACAGATGGTGCAATACTGGTGAATTCCTATGTTGCACCAGCTTTTCATCCCACTTATATAGTATATGTTCAGGTATCTTCTCCCCTATTCTATCTAGCTCTAATCTGGTCCAATCTGGTTTTTCCCTTGTTTGATAAAAATCTGATAGGTATCTTAATTGTGCTGCTCTATAATAACTCTTAAAGTTTGGTAGTTGTAAGCCTCCTTGTTTGTACCATTCTGTTAATTTATCTAGTGCTATCCTTAGTTTCCCCCTTTCCATAAGAATTTCCTTATTATTTTCTTTAGCTCCTTGAAGAATTTCTCTGTTAGGTGAATTGGTAATGATTGAAATAGGTATTGTATACTTGGGAAGATGTTCATTTTAATACAGTTTATCCTTTCTATCAGTGTTAGTGGTAAGTCTTTCCAGTGCTCTAAGTCATCTTGTAATTTTTTCATTTATGGCTGATAATTTAGTTTATATAGATGGCTGAGATTATTATTTTGTTGTAAACCTAGGTATCGAATTGCTTGTGTTTGCCATCTAAATGGTGATTCTTTCTTAAACTTTGTGAAATCCACATTATTCATTGGCATCGCTTCACTTTTATTGCGTTGATCTTGTACCCCGATACTTCTCCATATTCCTTCAATTTCTTATGTAATTCTTTTATTGATATTTCTGGTTCTGTTAAGTATATTATAACGTTATCTGCAAATAGACTGATTTTATATTCCTTCTCTTTTATTTTTATCCCTCTTATTTTATTTTCTGTTCTTATCAGTTCTGCTAGTAATTCTATAGCTAACGTGAACAGTGAGGGAGATAGTGGACATCCCTGCCTTGTTGATCTGCTTAATTTAAATTGGTTTGATATATATCCATTTACTGTCACTTTTGCCAATGGTCCCTTATATAATGCTTTAATCCAATTAATATATTTCTCTGGTAGGTTGAATTTTTGTAGTATTTTGTCCAGCATTTGGCTAAGTGACAAATAAATGCAGGCGATGTCTGGGTAGGTGCCAAATGAGTTGTTCTACTTTAAGTGGGTGCCACATCACAGTCTTTACTGCATAGTGATGCTGGATTTTGACATTCTCTCTGAATAAGTACTGACTCATCGATTGGGTCTTCATAGAAATAAGGTTGATAGTGGCTGGTGTCCACGCTGGGACCTTAATGGTTGGTTGGGGTCCCGAATAGAGGAGAGGGGACTGATCCTAATTGGTAAAATGTGGAGCCATTGGATCCTGATGTGCTATTGTCAAGTTCCTGCCTCTGGCAACCCTTTTACTGGTTGGTCATGGTTCAGCATGACTGATGGGTGGAAGATGTGTTCCTCATGGTAGAAGATGCCTGGAGTCCTGGCTGATGAAAAGCCAGTTTCACATTGGCCATGGCATGTCTGCCTGGACTCATGGTTATCGTTGAATAGAGTGAAATGGTTCTTCATCTTCCAGTCGAAAAATTCAGTCAAATGTCAAAAAATTACTTCATCAAGCCTTCTGATCCATAAATGGGTGTGACATCAGCTTCCAGTGGCTCTGGGTCCTTGGGGGAAGGGACTACCTCCCCTCTCCTGTTTCTGCAGGGCAGGTAAGGATAAAGGTCACTCCTAGGTTTAAGATTTCACTTTCCTTAAATCCTTCTAAACCCTTCTGACAAACCTAATGAGCCGAACAAGAGATGAAAGATTGGGCATCAAAGTAAATAATTTGTTGAAACAAATAAACCTGCTGCAGATTAGAGGAGACAGTGTGGAGAGAGAGAAGAATTGAGCTCCTGAGTGGCATCTCAGAATCTGAATTTCTTGGTGATGCACTATTGATAACACAACAGACTAGAGTTACGGAACTATAGGCCTTTATTTACAATAAACAATGCCTGTGATGCAGGCTTTCTGGGGAGGGGATATGGCATTGGAGCCTTTATACAGAGTCAAGAGGGAGGAGTCACAGGATGGGGTGGAGCCAGGTAAATGAGTGTACAGCAGTTCACCACAATTGTCATGAATACGTGTCATGAAATTTGCTATTTTGTGCAGTGTTACAGGTACAAATATTGCTATAAATGATATTTTAACAATAAATAAATTAATGCAAAAGAGGAGAAAGTGAGGTCGTGTCTATGGTTCATTGTCCAATCAGAAATCTGATGGCGGAGGGGAAGCAGCTGTTCTTGTACGGTTGGGTGTTCGTCTTTCAGCTCCTGTGCCTCCTTCTTGATGGTTGTAGTGAGAAGATGGCAGGGCCTGGGTGGTGAGGGTCCTTGATGATAGAGGCTGCTTTCTTAAAACATCACCTCTTATAGATGTCCTCAATGGAGTGAAGACCAATGCCCATGATGGCACTGACCATGTTCACATCTCACTGTAACCTTTTCCTGTCCTGGGCATTGACAGCTCCATACCAATCACTGATGCAACCAGTCAGAATGCTCTCCACAATATACCTGTAGAATTTTACAAGAGTCCAAATCTCCTCAAACCCCTCATAAGGTATAGCTGCTGGTGAGGTTTCTTCATGATTGCATCGACCTGGAGGCCCCAGGATAAATCTTCAGAGATGTCGACACCGAAAAATCCTTTCTTCTGCTGACCCCTTGAGAGTAAGATCATTAATTTGGTTAGCAATAACAACTGCACAGTAACATCAAAGAATACAAAATGAAATTTATGTAATCCATTCAGTGGCTCGTGTTTGCTTGTGTCTAGCTACAATGTAACCAGATGATGAACATTCCACTTATAGTACTTCGTAAAATGACATTCAGTTAGCAAGGAGACGTTGACTGAAATGACGTTAAAGGCAGGAAAATGGCATTATACAGAGAGTGGAGTTCAATGTCAAAGTACAAAGCCTTTGGACTGCATAGCCCTGCATTCGATGGTTGCCAATACCAAGACAGAATGTGTCAGGCACCAAAGGGTTGTTGGATTGATAAAAATTACATCATTTCATAAGTCTGGTAGTCAAACTTTTGGTGGTTAACAATTTTGAAGAAAAGGAAGGAGCTTGAACTTGTGCCCAGAATCAAATCTAACAGAAAAAAATTCTGACTGTGAGATCTTCTCTGCCCAAGTCAGGTGACATGTTTCACCATGAGTTGTTTTTTTAAACATTGATGGCTGCCTGGAATGCATTGCCAGGGGTGATGGTGGAGAGACCAGAGGGCAATGGGAACATTCAAAAGACTGAGAAAGGCACATCTATGTTTGAAAATTAAAGGGTTATAGGTAGGTCAGCACAACATTGTGGGCTGAAGGGCCTGTACTGTGCTGCAATGTTCAATGTTATTCTTGCAGATGTTGGTAGCAAAGCTTGTCCATAATTACTCTTGAGAATTTGGTGGTTAACTGTCTTATTGGATTGGGAATCAACACCCCACTGTGTAATTGGATCCTGGATTTCCTCCCCTCCAGATCACAGTCAGTGAGGATTGGTAAGAACATCTCCTCCATAATCTCCATCAGTATTGAAGCACCACAGGGCTGTATTCTTAACCCCCTGTTCTACTCACTTTACACCTACTACTGTGTGACTTGGTACGACAATAACTGCATCTACAAATTCGCTGCCGGTACCACAGTAAAAAAGGCCGATGAGTCAGCATTCAGGAGAGAGATTCATCGATTAACTTTGACCAAGGATAACTTCCCTGCTCTTCTTCAGATTGTATCCTCTGCTTCCAACCAAGAGAATGGTCAACATCGAGGATGTTACCGTGATTAAACATGGCACAGCCAGGGAAAATCAAAAGCTATGGCTGGACACTGAGGTTCATGAATTACTCAGAGCTTGATACACTGCCTTCAGGTCAGGTGACAGGTTGGCATTAAGATCAGCAAGGACTGAACTCACCTACGCAATCAAGAAGGCAAAGAGAAACCACAGGCACCAATGACACCAGCAACACAAAGCGCACGTGGCAGGTTAATCAAACCATAAGTGACTCAATCAACCCTCTGTGCCTGCAACAAGGATACCCCCTTTCCTGACAGGTTGAATACCTTCTATACAAGGCTTGATGAGAAAAGTGATATGTCACCAAAGAAAGCCTCATGTCCCTCTGACAAGCTGTGGCTGAGGTGAGGAGAATCCTTTCCAGGATGAATCCATGCAAAGCAACAGGACCGGAGAATGCTGGGTGCTAAAGGACTGTGCAGCCCAGCTGACAAGAGGTCCTAACGGACATCTTCAACATCCCACTGTGGCAGTTCACTATTCCCACAGAATTCAAGGCAGCCACCGTCATCCACGATTAAATGATTAGCACCCAGTGGTGCTGAGGTCTAACATCATGAAGAGCTTTGAGCAACTGGTAATGGAACGCATCAAATCACCTGTTCCAGTGATTCCAGGTTATATATCTTTACCTTGCTACATAAAGAATGCTTGTTCAATTTCTCCTGCATTTTTATGTAAACTGCAATCACACCGTCTGCAGATTTTCTTGCTTTAACACTTTCCAGCAACATTTGTCGTTCCAGCTTGTGTCCTGTCCAAACTGGTCCGCAAATTATGCAATAGCCTTGACTCTCCACTCTATCCTGACCAATTAGAGAATGATGCCTCCAACACCAGGCTGCTTTGCATTGACCAGCTCAGCGTTCGACACGATCGTACCTCAGAAGCTTGTGGATAAATTGTCCTCTATGAGATTCAACACCCTCTCTGTCACCAGATTCTGGATTTCTTGACAGAAAGACCAGTCTGTCCAGGCTGAAAGCAAAGTCTCAAGGCCCATCGTGTTGACCACTGGCACACTACTGTCCACACTGCTGATCCACAACTGGAAGGCAGATTCAATTCAAACAGAATTATCAAGTTTGTGGAGGATACAAATGTCGGTGGCCTCATCAGCATCTGTAATGAGTCGGCTTACAGAGAGATGATTAGAAGGCTTGTCAAATGGTGCAAGAACAATAACCTGAGCCTCAATGTGGACAAGAGAAAGGAGGCAGCATGGTTGGTGTAGTGCTCAGTGCAATGCAGTTACAGCACAAGTGACCGGGACCTGGGTTCAAATCCTACTCTGTCTGTAAGGAATTTGTATGTTCTCCCCGTGTCTGTGTGGGGTTTTCCTGGGGACTCCAGTTTCCTCCCACCATTTGAAACGTACCAGGGTGTAGGTTAATTGGGTGTAAATTTGGTGGAACAGACTCATGGGCCGAAATGGCTTGTTACTGCGCTTCATTTCTAAATTTTTTTTTAAATTAAAAAGATGGTGATGGACTTCAGGAGGATGAAGGCCAACCAGTCTCAAATTAGACATCAATGGTTCTGTTGTGCAGAGTACGAAGTCCATTAGCCTACACTTATTAAGGATGTTGAGGAGGGCAAGGCTACCAGCCCAAACAGCATTTCAAGCTTCAAGGACATAGATAGAGTGGACAGCCAACTCACTTTTCCCAGGGTAGCAATGACCAATACCAGAGGACATCTGCTGCAGGTGAGTGGAAGCAAGTTTATGGGAGAGGCAGGGTTTTCTTTTACACAGAGTGGTGGGTACTTCGCCGGTGGTGGTGGTTGGAGCTGATAGGATTAATGGCTGTGCTATAGTTATAAAAAAGGGTCATGTACTCTGAGGAAGGGAAGGGTGAAATAGATGGGTCAGCATAATATTGGGGGTTAAGGGCCTGTATTGCACAGTTGTATGTTCTATCCCAGGAAAGATCCCAGTGAATCTCCCCTCCACTGCTTTTTAACCAGAATAATTCTGCTATCCTGTCAGTAATTGCTTGATGTTCCCTATAATATTTCTTGCCTTGAATTTGATTATTGCCTCTGATCTGGAAAAAAACATTCTTCCTGCAGTTTTCTTCATCATCCTAAATGCCTCAATCAAATTACCCTTTAAGCTTCTTGGGAATAGAAAACTAATTTCCCCGCATGATCTAAGCCTTGGAGACGTTACCACATTTCTACTCACTCCTTCCAAATCTACAAGTGCAGTGAAGATAATAGATGTCCCTAGACTCTGCACTTGTAGGAAATGCCCAGTAGCACAGGGAGTATCAATATATGTTTAATGTTGCAACTCGATGACTTTCTATGATATGTAAAATTAATGATTTAAAACTGGTTTATGTATTGAATATACACTCAAGATCAAATAGTCCCAAAGCATTTGTTGAGCAGCACATTTGCATCTTGGATCTGGGTGACAAAGGGGTCAGGTCCAAAATATTAGGTTCTTTTAAACTGCATCACCTGCTTAGCCCTCCTGGCACCCAGGTGCGATTACTGGAGCAAAGGCGCTTCCAGCACCTTTTAAACTGCAGGGGAATCAATCCATTAAATTGCCAACCTGGTGATTTAAGGGGGATCCCACCCCCACGATGATTCAGTAAGCCATGAGTCATGCACTCACAGGAACAACCACTAGTCAGTCTCCCCTGCCCCCCCCTTTAGTCACCATCCACCATCAATCACCACCTATCCCCAGTCAGTCACCCTCCCACCCCGTCACTTGCCACCCTCACTGTTAATCAACACCCACTCCATCGATCGCACGACCCCCTCCCCCCAGCAAGTCCCGCTGCCATGAAAGTTGAGCAGTCACTGTGA
Source organism: Narcine bancroftii (assembly GCF_036971445.1). Taxonomy (NCBI): domain Eukaryota; kingdom Metazoa; phylum Chordata; class Chondrichthyes; order Torpediniformes; family Narcinidae; genus Narcine; species Narcine bancroftii. The sequence goes on from NC_091472.1 coordinate 230,091,804, forward strand.
TCCGGAGTGGCTTTCTCAACAGCGGCAGTTCGTGCCCCCCCCCCCCCCCCCGTGGAAGCGACCTTCCCACCCCGGGCCCCACGACAGCAACCCCTTTCTCCCCCCCACCCCCCGATTACAGCAGGCACTTCAGCCAGGGATTTCGCTGTGACGCCAACACACAAACGCTGACATCACCAGAGTAACCAGGTAGACCATTTTCCTGTTCAAGTCGCTGGTGGACATGATTTAGATAAGTTTAACTGGATTCCCTGACTACCTGAGATAGGTCAGGGACCCGGTTGGATTAGGACCATGTTGGATCCTTTCTAACTGCGGCATGAGTGGGGTACTAACCGTGCAAATTGTCCACTTAACCCCATTTTACATGGCTGTTTGAAAGGGTCTATTGGTTATATCCCTTTAATTCCCATAGATGCTGTGTGCCTGCTGAGTTTCATCTTGGATCTGAATTCTATCGAGACAACTTTGAACAGATTGTCTGACTAAATGGATTTGGGTACTGTAGCATGAATATAAGCTCTCATAACTGGAGGGAGAACATACGCTTTTATTATTTTATTACTGAGGGTAGGGTCTTACAATGGTCTTCAAAGGGGCTCAGGGTTAAGGCGGGAAACCAGGGTTGTAGATGGGGGTGGAGCCAGCCATCAGTATAACACACCACCAGTGAATCCCAGTTCATTGCACTCACCCCTTCCTGTAGAATTTAGGGTCTGTGGATGAAGACAGAATATTGATTCAGAAAAAAATTCAAAAAAATGAACAGTTATTTACAAATTTAAGTGATCTGGGGGTCTGGAGATCCTGGTGGAGAGCATAAGCATGGGAAGGCTTTAGGCTCCTTGAGTCTCCTGGTCCCATTGTGGGGAAGGAGTGGTGGGCGGGGTCTCTAGCTCTTCGGTAGAGGGGGATCCACTTTCCTCCTGAACTGGATTCCCTGAGATCCTGACTGTGAACGGTGAGAATGAGCTCCATTGCTCACAGGGTACTTGAGGGGATGGACCTTCTGTTCCGGTGAGTGCCAGGTCCCTGATGGAGATGTGTCCTCCCTGTCATCCAGGTACTCCACATAGGTGGACATGGGATTGGCGTGGAGCAGTTTCACCCTTTCCATCAGGGGGTCAGTCTTGCTTCTCCTCATGTGCTTCCTGAGAAGGACTGGATGAGGAGTGCTGAGCCAGGTAGAGAGTGTAGTTCCTGATGCCGACTTCTTTAGAAATTGAATAGGAGCTCATGAGGAGTAGCATTGGTTGCAGTACATAGCAATGACTGGATGGGATGGAGCACCATAGGAAGGACTTCCTGCCACTGTGAGTCTGGAAGACCTTCTGACTTCAGGGCCAGTTTGACAACCTTCCAGACCGTGGTGTTCTCCTTTTCAATCTGCCCATTCCTCCGGGGGTTGTACCTCGTAGTCCTGCTGGATGCGATGCCCCTTACCAGCAAGTACTGACATAACTTGTCACTCATAAAGGATGAGTCCCGGTCGCTATGGATATAGCTGGGATACCCGAACAGAGCGAAAATAGAATTTAGGGCGAAGTGGATGTGCCTGGATATGGAATAGTGAATGGGAAGCGCAAGTTCACATCAATGACAGAGAGGAAGAAAGTGTTCCCATTCATGGGGGGGGGGGGGGGGGGAGAGAGAGAGACCCCTTAAAATCAACACTGAGTCATTCAAAGGGCCTGGATGACTTGATCAGGTGTGCCTTTGCGGGACGGCAGAAGTGCGGCTTGCACTCAGCGCAGACCCGGCAAGACCTGGCCATTTCCCTGACATCTTCCAGAGTAGGGCAGATTGCACACCTTGACAAATTGAGCCATGCTGGTAACCCCTGGATGGCACAGCTCATTATGCAGAGACGACAGTTGGCTGGTGTGTGCAGAGACATAGCTTCCACTGAATAAGGCATCTGGAGGGTCAGTAAGGGCTCCTGGCTGATAGGCAATGTTATAATTGTAGGTGGAGAGCTCGATCCTCCACCTAGCAATCTTATAATTTTTGCTTTTTTCCCCTCTTGACATTATTAAACATGAATGCAACAGGTAGGGTCTCCAGTGCATCATGGCTTCTACAATGGCTTGATCCTCCTTTTCCACAGAGGGGTTTCGGAGCTCTGGCCTTGAAATGTCTGAGAAAAATAAAGCAACCGGCCTGCCCATCTGGTAGAGGGTAGCAGCAGGACTAGGTCCAAAGCATTGCTTTCCACCTGGAAAGGTACATTCTTGTCCACCGCATGCATGGCGGATTTCACAATGTGATTTCAGAGGTAGTTAAAAGCCGTTTGGGCTTTGGCCGAGAGGGAAAAAGAAGTGGCTTTTAACAGCATATTGAGGGATCACTGGGCAGAAACCCTAGGTATCTTCTCAAAGCCTTTGTGGTCCTAGGAACAGGTAGCTCCAAAAGAGGTCACATCCTATTGGGGTCAGGGCCATTTTCCACCATGTAGCCAAGGAGAACCAGGCATTTAGTCCTGAACACACACTTGCTAGAGTTATAAGTGAGGTTCAGGGCTTTCACTGCATGGAGAAAACTCTGGAGGTTGGTATCATGGTCTTCCAAGGTGTGGCCACAGATAGTGATGTTATCAAGGTAGGGGAAGGTAGCCTTCCATCCATACTAATTGACCATTCTGTCCATCTGCTTGTGGAAGAAAGAAACCCCGTTAGTGATACTGAATTGAAAGGGACCCTCCAGAATTGACAGACGACCATTAGCCTCAAATGCCGTATATGGATGGTCCTCAGAATGGATTGGCAGCTGGAGATAAGCAGCTTTCAGGTCAATGGTTGAATACACCCATTACTGCGCAATATCATTCACCATGTCCAAAATTTGAGGGGAGGATCCAGGAGTGTGTATCGATTAATAGTTTGGCTACAGTCATTTACTAGCTTGGACTTGGTTTCCCCTTTTGCCACTACAACTTGCACTCTCCACAGGCTGGTGCTAGGTTCGATGATACCTTCATCAAGCAGACTTTGTGTCTCAGACATTATGAAATCTTGGTCTGCTGTGCTGTATCTCCTGCTCTTGGTAGCAATAGGTTTGTAGTCCGAGGATAGATTCAGGAAGAGAGGTGGGGGGATGAAGTGCCAGTTGATGAAGTAGACAAAGACGATGGGGTCAAACAATAATCATGGCTTTTATTAGCAGAAACTGATGGCACAATAATGAAAGACAATAGGTGCAAACACAGTTATACCCAAGGGGAGTACAATAATGAAAGACAATAGGTGCAAACACAGTTATACCCAAGGGGAGTGTCCTTAACAGAGGAGATAATGTACCGCCAATGTTAGTACAGCAAGGCTCGCCAGAGGGGAGAGAGGCAGCTTGGCAGACAAGCCTACGAGGGGGGGTCGATCTTCAGAGTGGAGAGGCTGCATGCAAGTTCTGATTTTAGAGGCCCTCTGTTCCAAATCTTTACAGGGGAGGGGACCAGAATACTCCAAGGTCACACTTTCAAGGTGACACAGGAAATCCAGACCCAACACCACAGGAGCCCACAATTTATCAAGTACATACAAGCAAATCTTATAAAATTCCCCCCTTTCAAACAACAAATCTACTGTGCAATGCTGTTGAATACACATAGAATGTGAATGAGATGCAAGGAATATGCAATAATTGTAAGGACAAATCTTTAAGTTGTATTCTTGCACAGTCCGTGAGTTTACAAAGCTTTCAGTAGAGCCTGTGTTGATTAAGAACTTAGTGGAATGTCTGTTTACGTTCAGTCACTATGGAGTTGCTGACCTGGTGAGGTCTGTCCTCATCTAGAACCATAGAGGCTAGGACCCCGGAGACTCCGTACTCCTCACTTGAGTGGCCCCTATCATCCTGGGTTGCCCTGTGTGGGTAAGATGGCGTCGACCTTGTGACGTGGCAAGATGGCCGCCCTCCTTCCTCCTCTGATGATGGCACCGAGACTGAATTTGAGTTGCAGCAAGATGGCCGCCAAGCCTTTTCACGCCATTTTCTTGCAGCCGTCCTCCTTCGGTGTGTAGCGCAGCAAGTGGGTTTGGGTGAATTTGGGGCAGATGGCTTGGGGCTGGAATTGGATGCAAGAGTGGTGCAGTCTGCAGACTTTCCTGGGGTTCCCCTCACGCGACAACCCTTGCTCAATGTCCTTTCTTGCCACAGCTGGAACACACTGAGTCTTTAGTCGGGCAATGAGATTATGGGTACTTGCTCTTGCTGCAGAAAAAGAACTCCCTAGCACGGGAAGCGGTAGCCATTAGGGCTGGGGTAGTGGGAGCCGCCAGTCCTTGAAAGTGGTTGCCTGGGTCAGTGAGCTCGCTGGCTGGCTTCGAGGTTGTCATTCTTGAGGTTGGCCTGTTCCAGTGACTTGGCCAGTTAAATGTGGCTAGCCAGGTCCTTCTTACCCGACTCGAGCAGTCACTGCCTCATGTACCTCGAGCAGGCCCCCATGACTAGAGTGTCCCTGATCGGTTCTTCCTTACGGACATTTAGTACCTGCACTTCTTGGCAAACGTCCACAGATCCATCAGGTAGTCATTGATGGGCTCTCCTGGCCGTTGGCAACGTAGAGCAAGTCAGGCCTCGTTAGGGCCTCACTTTGTGACTTCAGATACCGAGCCTTCAAAGCCTTGATGACAGTATCATATGTAGTACAGTCCATGATGACTGCATACCCTTTTGTTCCTACCCTCAAAACGAGTGTGGACCTCCTGACTTCATCGGAGTGGAAGACGTTTCTGGTCGCGTTCAGGTAGGCCTGGAAGCAGTCTAGCCAGTGTGATAGTACAGATCTATCACCAATGTACATAGTGTATATAGTTACTGTATCTAGACTGTGCTTACAGCGATTGGCTGAGAGCTAAGCCACACCTATTGTTTGGGCCTTAAAGGGTTGTGTCCCTAGCCAGGTCGGATCATTCCGGACTGGTCGGCCACCTGTGAAGAGCTCCGGTCTTTTGCTAATAAAAGCCTTGGTTTGGATCAACAAGTCTTTGGTTCTTTCGACGAGCTCTACAATTTTATTAGCAAAAAGAATTTTTTTTGAAAGGGATGGAGCGTTTAACTCGGCCAGAAAAACTTGATATCGACCCACAGTCAGCTACAGCCTTCAAAGCCTTTAAGTTCTGGCTGCTGAACTTTGAAAACTTCCTGAGATTCATTCAGGTAGAGGAGGATAACCAGCGTCTAACAGCATTGCTGTCTATGGTGTCCTTGAGAGTCTACGAGAACATCCAGGATGAGACCACTTACACCGCAGCCATAAAGGTACTGAAGGAACTGTATGATCAACCGGTGAACAGAGTTCATGCCCGGCTCATGCTTGCGTCGAGGAAGCAACAGCCCGGCGAGTCCAGCAGGGCATATTTACAAGTTTTAAAGGCATTGGGCAAGGACTGTAACTGTGTGGACAAAACTGCTGCCGAGATCACTAGCGACCTCGTCCGGGATGCCTATGTGGCCGGGCTCCGGTCGAACGAAGTGAGGCTGCGTTTGCTCGAGCAAGGGGTAGAAAAACTAGAGGACGTGGCCCGGATTGCAATCACAATGGAGGATGCAGCCTTAAAGTCCACCGAGCTCTCTAGGGACTGGACCGCTCGTTCTGATGTGAGTAGAGTGCCCTTCTACCCTACCCCTGACGGCCTGTCGGCTGCTGCTACCCTGCCCCGTGCGAACCCGAAATGTTATTTCTGCGGGAGGGACAAGCACAGCAGATCCCAGTGCCCAGCAAGAAAAGCCAGGTGCCAGAAGTGCCTTAAAAAGGGCCACTTTGCTGCAGTCTGTAGGTCTAAAATGGCCGCCAGCAAACACAGTGCCTCGTGTGAAGCTCAACCGCCACTATCCCATTCAAACTCTTCTTCCCCAGAGCTCTCGTCCAATGAGAGCGAGATCTCCCCTGCACGGCAACGCCTGACGTCACGAAGACGCCGAACCCGGAAGGGGCAACCCACCGTCGCAACCATGGTGATGGCCTGCCTCTCGCCCCCGTGCGGAACACTTGACACTACCGCCGCTGCTGCCGCCGCCACAGCCACCCCCGGGGCCGACGCTACCGCCGCTGCTGCCGCCGCCACAGCCACCCCCGGGGCCGACGCTACCGCCGCTGCTGCCGCCGACACGGACACCCCCGGGGCCGACGCTACAGCCGCTGCTGCCGCCGCCACGGACACCCCTGGGGCCGACGCTACAGCCGCTGCTGCCGCCGCCACGGACACCCCCGGGGCCGACGCTACAGCCGCTGCTGCCGCCGCCACGGACACCCCCGGGGCCGACACTTCCGCCGCTGCTGCCGCCGCCACAGACACCCCCGGGGCCGACGCTACCGCCGCCGCAGCCACCCCCGCGGCCAACCAGGTGCTCACCCTAGCGTCCATCGCTGACGACCGCCAGGGCCCGACCGCCGATCGCGAGCAACTACAAACCCCACTACTTACCATTCACCCGCCACAACAGCACTTCCGGGAGGTTCTCCAACCTGCTCCTCGAGCGTTGACTACGTCATCCCGTTGCGTGACGTCATCCCGTTGCGTGACGTCATCCCGTTGCGTGACGTCATCCCGTTGCGTGACGTCATCCCGTTGCGTGACGTCATCCCGTTGTCAACTGCTTCAATAACATTAAACCAGCAATGCTCTCATCCCCTCACCAGAGCAATGGAACTGATTAAAGTGCATGGACACTACACCAATTGCTTATTTGACTCTGGGTCAACTGACAGTTTTATCCAGCCAGATCTGGCTCTCCGTTGGGGACTTGACATTATCCCCACTACCCAGAGGATCTCATTAGCGACGAGGTCGCACTCGACTGGGATAAAGGGGTATTGCATCGCCACGCTGGAAGTACAGGGCGTAACGGTCACCCACTTCAAATTATTCGTCCTTCCCCAATTGTGCGCCCCAGTGTTGCTGGGATTAGACTTCCAGTGTCAGTTCCAAACGGTGTCCCTACACTTTGGGGGACCCCACGCCCCCCTCTCGGTCTGCCATCGCCCCACCCCCGAAGCACCCGAGCAACCCGCCCCCGTGCCCCTGGGCCAATCCTGCGGCCTTTCCACACTCCGGATTGCCCCGCCAGCACTCTTCGCAAACCTCACCCCTGGCTGGAAGCCTGTGGCCACCAAAAGTCGGCAATATAGTTACGAAAACAGGCAATTCATTAGGAGTGAGGTGCGTAGATTGCTGGATGAGGGCATCATCGAACCCAGTTCAAGCCCCTGGAGAGCCCAGGTGGTGGTTGTCAAGAATGGGGAAAAACTACGGATGGTGGTCGACTATAGCCAGACCATTAACCGCTTCACACTCCTGGATGCGTACCCCCTGCCACGCATCACGGATGTGGTGAACCAGATCGCCCAGTACCGCATTTTCTCCACTATTGACCTACGTTCGGCCTACCACCAGCTCCCGATCCGCTGCGAGGACCGACCATTCACGGCCTTTGAAGCGAATGGACGGCTATATCAATTTCTCAGGGTACCATTCGGGGTCACAAATGGTGTCGCGGTCTTCCAGCGGGAAATGGACAGGATTGTGGACCAGAACGGGCTAACCGCTACCTTCCCGTATCTGGACAATATCACCATCTGCGGCCACGACATGCAGGACCATGACGCCAACCTAGACAAATTTCTTCAAACTGCCCGTCAGCTAAACCTGACTTACAATTTGGACAAGTGTGTTTTCCGGTCCACACGACTCGCTATTCTAGGTTGTGTGGTGGAAAACGGGATAGTCATGCCAGATCCTGACCGCATGCGTCCCTTAATGGACTTACCCCCCCCACATACCCAGAAAGCTCTCAAACGCTGCCTGGGCCTTTTCTCGTATTACGCCCAATGGGTTCCAAACTACGCCGACAAGGCACGTCCTCTTATCAAGACCACCTCTTTTCCCCTCTCGACCGAAGCCACAGCGGCTTTCGATCGAATCAAATCTGACATCGCTGCTGCGACGCTGCACGCGATCGATGAGTCTGTCCCGTTTCAAGTCGAGAGCGATGCATCCGACTTCGCCCTGGCAGCCACCTTGAACCAGGCCGGTCGGCCTGTAGCCTTCTTCTCCAGAACCCTCCAGGGTCCGGAGAGTAGACACTCCTCGATCGAGAAGGAGGCCCAGGCCATAGTTGAAGCGGTACGTCGTTGGAGACATTACCTCGCTGGGAGGCGCTTTACACTGTTGACTGATCAACGCGCGGTCTCCTTCATGTTCAGCAACACCCAGCGTGGTAAGATAAAAAACGACAAAATCGCCAGATGGAGAATCGAACTCTCCACCTTTAACTATGACATCCTGTACCGGCCTGGTAAGCTCAACGACCCGCCTGACGCGCTCTCCAGGGGGACGTGCGCCAGCATACAGATGGACAGACTACGGAAACTCCATGAGGCGCTCTGTCATCCAGGGGTCACTAGGTTTGCTCACTTTGTCAAGGCGCGCAACTTACCCTACACAGTTGAGGAGATCCGCTCCATGACCCGAGCCTGTTCGGTGTGCGCCGAATGCAAGCCCCACTTCTTCCGTCCGGATAACTCCCACGTCATCAAAGCCACCCGCCCCTTCGAGCGTCTTAGCGTAGACTTTAAGGGACCCCTACCGTCGACCAACCGTAATACCTACATCCTTACGGCCATCGACGAATACTCCCGCTTCCCATTCGCTGTGGCCTGCCCAGACACCACTGCCACCTCAGTGATACAGGCCCTTCACAGTATTTTCACCATCTTCGGGTACCCCAATTCCATCCACAGTGATGAGTGCAGAGCTGCAACAGTACCTTCTGGAGTGTGGTATTGCTTCAAGCAGGACCACGAGCTATAACCCACGCGGTAATGGCCAGGTCGAGAGGGAGAATGCCACCATATGGAGAGCGGTTACACTGGCTCTCCGGTCTAAAGGTCTCCCCACCTCTCACTGGCAGGAGGTTCTCACTAGTGCCTTACACTCCATCCGCTCCCTCCTATGTACTGCAACAAATGCCACCCCCCACGAAAGGATGTTCCTTTTCCCGAGGAAATCCGAATCGGGAACCACTGTACCGGCATGGCTCACCGTCCCTGGCCCCGTCCTTTTGCGACGCCACATCCGGCACTCAAAGAACGACCCCTTGGTCGACCGAGTGACTCTACTCCACGCGAACCCACATTACGCATACGTGGAGTTCCCAGACGGGTGGGAGGACACTGTTTCGGTGCGGGACCTAGCTCAGGACGCGGTAGACCCAGAAAACCCCCCAACTCCTTATGCTCCAGGCCCCGTGCCGCAATAGAAGGACCAACAGCACCCCAATGACTCGGGCCACCCTGCCGACAAAACGACTGGGGAATTGAGCGACGGAGCAGTCGCACCCGATGAGCCCGCTGGCGACACCACTCCAGTGACCCCAATCCCGGCACCACGGTGGTCACGCCGGATGGTCAGACCCCCTGACCGCTACAGTCCTTGACCTACCCCTTCCTTTTCATTCTCTCCCACGTTTTTGTTTTTTTTCCCAGGGTCAATTCTCCAAGAAGGGGTGAATGTGATAGTACAGATCTATCACCAATGTACATAGTGTATATAGTTACTGTATCTAGACTGTGCTTACAGCGATTGGCTGAGAGCTAAGCCACACCTATTGTTTGGGCCTTAAAGGGTTGTGTCCCTAGCCAGGTCGGATCATTCCGGACTGGTCGGCCACCTGTGAAGAGCTCCGGTCTTTTGCTAATAAAAGCCTTGGTTTGGATCAACAAGTCTTTGGTTCTTTCGACGAGCTCTACAGCCAGTACATGAACTCCTCAGCCACGTCGGGGGACAGTGGGGTCTATCAGCAGCATGCCTGGCTTGAGTAGCACTTCCATCGTTAAGGGAATAAGCTCATAAAATTGTGGCGCGAATAAAAGCTCTCACGACTGAAGGGAGAACATACATTTTTATTAGCTTCTAACTATGGGTAGGGTCTTATAGTGGTCTTCAGAAGGGCTCAGGGTTTAGGCAGGAAACCAGGGTTATATATGGGTAGATGGGGGCAGAGCCAGCCCTCAGTACAACACACCACCAGTGAATCCCTGTTCACTGCAGGTACTTGAAAGATAAATATTTCACCTCTGCATCAACAAACATACCATTCTGCTGTAGTTTGTTGAAACTCATTGAAAGAATGTTTTAATTTGTAACTTCTTTTTTTAGAATTTAGCACCAGAAGTGTAATTTGGGATTCAGCGTTAATAGTATCAGCCCTTAACGCAATGTCTCACATGGCATGTGCTAATTACATCGCAGCAGGGACAATGCTTCAGGATTCTGTTGGATGTGATGCTCTCTTGGGTGTGCAAGCGCTTTGTACAACTGCAAAATCCCTCCTTTGTTACTGATTGAGCAGTTTTTGTACTCACAGAAGACATCTAGATGATGCGAGGGTTAAGGTTAAGGCATGTGTTACAAAATCCATTGTTTTGCAGCAGTGCTACAGGTGTAAAATTGTTATAAATTAGATTTTTTAAAATAATGTAAATGAAGAGAAAAGTGAGATTCACTGTCCATTCAGAAATCTGAAAAGGGAAGAAACGGTTTTTGTACTGCTGGACGTTCATCTTGAGGCTCCTGGATCTCCTTCCAGTTGGTAGCAGTGAGAAGAGGGCATGATTTGGGTGATGATAGAGGCTGCTTTCTAGAGACACTGCCTCTTTGTAGATGTCCTTAATGGAGTGAAGGCTGATGTCCATGATGGTGCTGGCCGAATTTACAACCCTCTGTAGCCATTTCCTGTCCTGTGCATTGGCACCTCCATACCAGATACTGGTGCAACCAGTCAGAATGCTCTCCATGGTCCACCTGTAGAAATTTGCAAGTCTTAGGTGATGTTCCAAATCTCCTCAAACTCCCAATGAAGTATAGCACTGGCGACCCTTCAAGATTGCATCGACAAGATGGCCCCAAGGCTAGATCTTCAGAGAGGTTGACACCCAGAAATTTGAAGTTCTTTTCCCTTTCCACTGCTGACCCCTTGAGGAGGGCTGGATTGTGTTCTCCTGGTTTCCACTTCCTGAAGTCCCCAATCAGTTCAATAGCTTTGAAGCTCATCTGAAGAGATGGCTGTGTTGGCACTAGTGGCAAATTTTCTCAGTGAAAAAATATGCTGACAACAGAGCTCCCTCATGCAGAAATCAAGCAATGGGTTCAGCAAGACTATCACCCTAAACTTCCTATCCTTGCCTGCTAAAAGGTGACATCTGCTGGACTTGATGAAAACCTGGTCAAACACATGATCCTTTCTTTATCTGGTCAACATTTTGTTGCTGTTCCCAGTTCCGAATACACTTCACTTCTCAGTTATTTCAATGCAGAAACTTTGGAGAAGCCAGCTATATTAGGCCCTTTCAAACTGCTGTATAAAATTGAGTTAACCGGGCAATTTGCCCGGTTAGAGCCCCAGTTACACGGCAATTAGAAAGGATCTGATCCCGTCAACTCTGTTCGCATCCCACTGGGTCCCTGACTGACCTCAGAGATAGTCAGGGAACCCAGTTAAACTTAAAGGTGATTTGAAAATGAAAATGGCCAACTTAATTATTCTGGTGATGTCAGTGCTTGCGTGCGTGTGTCACCAGGCAGCCAGCATGTCATCCAGTAGTACTTCCGGTGAGTACGTGATGAATCATTGCGGGGCATGATCCCCCTTAAATCGTCAGGTTGGCGATTTAATGCCTGTATCCCCTGCAATTTAAAAGGAGCTTCCAGCACTTTTGCCTCAGTAATCACACCTAGGTCCCAAGAAGGCTACCCAGGGGTTGACCTGCTACATTCTTTTAGCATTTTTGGTTTTGATTTTCACATTGGGAGTTTTGAGTCTTCAATTCCCTTAAATGTGATTAGCATTAGCAGCTACAAGTTCTGGAATCATGTGGCTGTTTTGGAGTGAACATTAACTTTTTTTTTTGAATATTTTATTTATAAATTTTAAACCACAATAATAGTTACATTATTCAATTCTATAAATTATTTCAAAAAATTATACATGTGGTATATATCATTCCACCCCACCAATCCACCCTCCCTCAACCTCTAAAGAAAAAAAAGAGAAAGAAAATCCAGAGAATGCCAAGAAAATAAAACATTTATGCGATAAAATCTATTGGAGGTTACCAGGAAATGAGGACTTCAGAGAGCCAACCTTACAAGCAAACCCAAATTTTGTAGCTATAGGCACCATATTTTCCAAGACACATGGCATTTACCTCGCAGATTATGTAATTTTCTCGCGTGGTATACAACTGCGATGTTCTGCATGCCATTTTTCCATGCCTCAGTTTATTTCTGACTTCCATGATATTGCTATACATTTCCTAGAAACTGTTAAAGCAATTAACACAAATTCAGTTTGATTGATATTTAATTTCAATTTTGGCTTTATAACCTTAATGTTACTCAATAAAAATAACATCGAGTCCTGTGGGAATTTGAGCCCCATGATTTTTCCCAAAAAATTACCTACCTCCAACTAAAAATGTCTAACTTTAGGACATTCCAAGTTGAATGCAAAAAAAGTTTTTAAAATTTAATGTTTATCATTTGAACCGACCTCAGCTGATAATTACATTTTCACTGCTTTCTTATTCTGAAACTGAAAATAAGGATACAAGTTCTCAGACACAACATTTATTGATAATCCTATAAAGACACTGTGCAAAAAACATCTGGCTTTTTCACATTTATTGATACAATGCAATCAGTTCTCTTATTTAGCATCTGCTGTTCGGGTTCACGTGGGTCCCACAAGTTAAGAACCAGACCAATGTGGAGGTACAAAACACACATTTATTTCAGGGATGGAAATGGGACAGAAGGGTGGATATGTTAGACAAACCTCCACACACACACACACACACACACACACACACAAACACAATGAACTGAAACATACAATGATCAGGTAAAAGTCACTACAATGCCCCACCACCCCTCGACTCAGTGCAGGAAAGGGACACTAATTAAATGCTCCCAACCCTTTTTACATCTTACCAACAATTTCTCCAGCACTCTTCCACATTTCTAGGCCAGGAGTGAAGCAGGGTGGTTCCAAGCTGGCAAAGAGAGAGAATAAAGAACACATGGCACCTTTATAGTGCTGGAGGGTTAATCTAATTACAACAGCCAATGGCCCAAGGCCAAGAGGGTTAATCTAATTAAAATAGCCAATGACCCAAGGCCAAGTACAGGCAGGCTGGAGAGAGCGGTCCAAGTAATTTACATGTGGCCAACAGCAAGGTGTGCACTAATAGGTGGGGTGGAACCAAACCTTGATTGGCAGCTGGTGTGCCCTCCAACTAATTAAGGGGCAGTGCTGTCACATGACAGCCACAACCCATCCCAATACAGCATCATACTTCATGTTAGGATATTTCCCTGGCTGGAATATAAGACCATAAACTATAGTAAAAGAAGTAGGCCATTCAGCTCATTATTCCATCATGAGTTGATCCATTCTCCCACTCAGCCCCGCTCCCCTGATTTCTCCCATAACCTTTGATGCCCTGACTATGAATGTTTGCACTGTGCTGGTGCCACAAAACACCGGATTTCAGGGCTTGTTCATGACCATAAATCCTGATCCTGATCCTGATTCTGAAAAGGCACCATGACACATCAGATTTTCAGGCAGCGTCGGAGCAGGGGGTGGGGAGGGGTGCTGGGGAGAAGGGGAAACAATCATTCTCCCTGTAGCCCCCCAGCTACACCACTGATTGCAGTACCAGTGACCCGGGTTCAAATCGGGCCTTGTCTGTAAGGAGTTTGTACATTCTCCTGTGACCTGTGTGGGTTTTCCCTGAGTGCTCTTGTTCCCTCTCACCCTCTAAAACATATGGGGGTTGTAGGTACATTCAGGTGCAAATGGTCGGAATTGGCTTCTATCGTGCTCTAAATAAAAATAAAATAACAGAGCATCCAGGCATCAGTGGGAATATTGCATTTCTTCTAAACTCTGCCTGCCTGCTAATCTCCGACTACCACAGAGCTCAGAATTCAGGTTGGCTGGTTTGGGAATCCACTGTTGGACCTAACTCCAATCAGGCTAGCACAAGAAGTTTTTTTTAATTATTTAGAGATGCAGGCTTTTCTGGTACACCTGCCCAAATACACCCATGTGACCAATCGGCCATCCATCTTTGGAATGTGGGAGAAAACTGGAAGTCCCGGAGGAAACCCATGCAGATCACAGAGAGAATGTGCAAGGTCCTCACTGCTGCCTCTAACATGACCAACTGATGCTCAGGGTTAGGGTCAGGCTGGGAAAGGACACCGTACAGCTCAGTTCAGGCTCTTCAGCCCAACTCAACCATGCCAACTAATTTTGCATCCTAGGGTACTCCCATATGCCTGTGTTTGGGTCAAATCCTTCTAAGACCCTCCTGTCCATAAATCTAACCCAATGTCTTTAGAATGTTGAAATTGTGCCTGCATATATGGTTTCCTCTGGCAGCTCATTCCAGATACAGACCTCCCTTTGGTGAAAACGTTGCCTGTCAGATCCTCCGTTCCTCTTCACAAACCTATGGCCTCTAGATTAAATCTCTGCCCTCGTTCTAGAACAGGGGTGGCCAACCTATGACGCGTGTGCCAAAAGTGGCACATTTGATGATTAAAAGTGGCGTATTGAAGGAGGCACAAGTGTAGAAGGAGACATGATTTGCATAGATGGCCTGATATGCTGAGACAAGTTGATTTCCTAACCCCCTTCCTCCATCCCCACCCACCACCCCAGTCAGCACCACCATCCCCCCAGTTCAGTGCTCCCACCCCCCCAACCCCAGTCAGCACTGCCACACCAACCTAGTCAGTGTCACTACCCCCCACCCCCTGGTCAGCATCCCAATCCCCCATCCCCGGTCAGTCCTGCCACTCCTCTGGTCAGCATCACCCCCACTTGGTCCGTGTTGCCAACCCCCCCATACCACTCCCCCGGTCAGCACTGCCACCCCATAACCCACCCAGTCAGCACCACTACCTCCCCATCCCCAGTCAATGCTACCACCCCTCTGGTCAGCACCACCCCCACCCAGTCAGTGCCATCAACCCTCCCACACCCCATCCAGTCAGCAGCCCCACCCCCCAGTTAGCACCGCCACTCTCCTGGGTCAGTGCCACCACCTCCCCGGTCAGCGCTCCCACAACCCCCCCCCGGTCAGTGCTGTCACCCCCATCCAGTCAGCACTGCCCCCCCATACCCCACCTGGTCATTGTCACTACCCTTCAACCCCTGATCAGCGCCGCCACCCATTACCCTCCCATATAATGAACACACATCTCTTTCTTCTCCGCTCCATCCGCCCTTCCTCTCCAAATACAACATGGCCGCCACCAAGTCCAACTCTCGCAAGACCTCCTTATCGCTGTTTATTTTGATACATGGAATGTAAAAGGTTGGCCATCCCTATTCTAGAATGTTTAGGGTTAGATTTGTCGGGCTGAGGGGGGGTCACCAAATGCCTTAAAAAACTAGACATTGGTTAACAACATTTCAAGTTCAAATTTATTGTCAAAATATATGCATGACATCACATGGGATTTATTTTTCTGCTGACCAGGCAGAATTTCTACTTATTGGATATCTAAAATACTCAAGACAAAGATACATAAAGAAATATAAACAATTTGACTGTGTGTGTTGGGAAGGATTTTCATGTGACAGCTCTGCACCCCCCCCCCCCCCCCACCCACCCACCCCTAGTTGGAGGACACACCAGCTGCCAATCAAGGTTTGGTCCTGCCCCACCCATTAATGGACTCCTTGCTGTTCGGTCCATGTAAATTACTTGACTGGACTCTCCAGCCTGCCTGTACTTGGCCTTGGGCCATTGGCTGTTGTAATTAGATTAATCCTCCTGGCACTGAGTCATTGGTCTCTGCTAATGAGCTAGGCTGGAACCTCCAGCACTATAAAGGTGCCATGTGTTGTTTGTTCTCTTTCTTTGCCAGCTTGGGATCACCCTGCTTCAACCAGACCTAGAAATGTGGCGATTTAGAGCATTGGAAAGATCTACCACTAACACTAATAGGAAGGATAAACTGTATTAAAATGAACATTTTTCCAAGGATATTATACTTATTTCAGGCATTGCCAAAAAAACTGACAGAAAAATTCTTCAAAGAGTTAAAGAAAATAATAAGGAAATTTTTATGGAGAGGGGGGAAACCGAGGATAGCACTAGATAAATTAACAGAATGGTATAAACAAGGAGGCTTACAATTGCCAAACTTTAAAAATTATTATAGAGCCGCACAATTAAGATACCTATCAGATTTTTATCAAGCAAGGGAAAAACCAGACTGGACGAGATTAGAATTAGATAAAATAGGGGAAAAGATACCTGAACACATATTATATAAATGGGATGAAAAATTGGTACAACATAGAACTTCTCCAGTATTACATCATCTCCTCAATATTTGGAAGAAGATTCATGTAGAAAGAAATAAAACAAATTATCAATTACCAAAACTAATATTGACGCAAAATAAGCTACTCCCTTTTACAATAGATAACCTTTCCTTTAGAGAATGGGAAAAAAAAGGGATTAAAAGAATAGAAAATTGTTTTTCATTTAGTAGATTCTTATCCTTTGAACAAATGAGAGATAAGTACAATATAACTGGAGATACAGCGCTGGCATATTACCAACTGAGATCCTACTTCAAGGATAAATTAGGAAGCAATTTGAGTTTGCCAGAGGGAAGTAACCTTGAATATGTGATTACAGATACAATGTTAATCAAAAGATTTATAACAAATATGTATATTAAACTGCAAGAAAAGGAGAATGAGGAAACAAATGGTAAAACTAAACAAAAATGGGAACAAGATTTAAATATAAAGATAAAAAAGGAAACATGGGAGAAATTATGTTCTGGAACGATGAGAAATACAATAAATATGAGGCTACGTATGATACAATATAATTGGTTACACAGACTATACATTACACCTCAAAAGTTAAATAAATGGGACCCAACAGTATCTGATAGATGTTTTCGATGTAAAAAAGAAATGGGAACAACAATTCATGCAATCTGGACATGTGAGAGAGTAGAAAAATTTTGGGAAGATCTCAATCAGATATTAAATAAAATAACAGAAAACAATATACCAAAGAATCCAGAGATCTTTCTCCTAAGAAACATAAAAAACAAAGAATTTGGAATTGATTTGGAGGATGCACAAAAAAGATTTGTTAAGATAGCCCTAGCCGTAGCAAAAAAATGTATTATGTCAACCTGGAAATTGGAAGATAATTTGAAAATACAACAATGGTATATAGAAATGAATAAATGTATTCCATTAGAAAAAAATAACATATAGTTTAAGAAATAATATTGAAATATTCGAACAAATATGGGAGCCTTACATTAAATACAATAGCGAAAACCTACCGGGGACAAACATTACCTAAGTTGATGGAAGGAGAAGGAAAGAAAAGAATGGACTCAGTAGAATTTCTGGTGTATTTTTGTTGAATGACAACATTGTCTGACTGGTTTAATGCAACCTAGATTATATACCTAAAATGGATGAGAGGGGGGGGTGGGGGGGTGGCTTGGTAGGAGGGAGGGGGGGGGAGAAAAAGTCACTGTATATGTGTGAAAAAGAAAAAGTGTATATCATGGCTAATGTGATTTATGGTGTGAAAAATAAAAAATTAAAATAAAAAAAAACAAAAAAAACCAGACCTAGAAATGTCGAAGGGGTGCTGGAGAAACTGTTGGTAAGATGAGCACAGTTAAAAGGGTTGGGAATGTTCAATTAGTGTCCCTTGTAGCATAGAGTTGAGGGGTGGTGGGGCATTGTAGTGATTTTTTTTTCCTTGATCATTGTCTGTACCAGTTCATTGTGTGTGTGTGTGTGTGTGTGTGTGTGTGTGTGTGTGTGTGTGTGTGTGTGTGTGTGTGTGTGTGTGTGTGTGTGTGTGTGTGTGTGTGTGTGCGCGTGTTTAGTTCCCATGCTCTTTTCCCCAGGTTTGTTATTAATTGTCTGCTATTTCTTTCCCACGGCTGCTGCAGTGTGTGAGTGTGTATGTGTCCTGCATCAGTTACCATTTTCCCACACTTGCCTTCTGTAAATAAAATCCTTCCCCATCAAAACAGTGTTCAGAGTCGGAGGAGTCACGTGATGGAGTAGTGGCCGGACGGTGAACTCCAGCCCTCTCCAGAAAAGTCGGGAAAAACAAGAGAAAATACAAAGGCACAGAAATACAAGTTAAAGAAAAGTGAGTATAAAGGTGGAAAGAAGATGGAGACAAAAGGAGAAAAATCAAAATCAACGGAAAGAAGAGAGGAAGAGAAGACAACGGAGGAAAAAGGTGAAGGCCTTACCTGTCCGAAGAGGCCCGCTGTGGAGAGAAGACCCCACTACCTCAGGTCGGTAGAAAGAGAACTACAACAATGGCTCACAGAGCCGAGTAAAAGTGCGCAACCGCGCATGCGCGACTCCTCGCGCATGCGCGATGCGCATACAAAAAAACACACCGACGGGAGGGGGGACCAGCTGGGGAGTCGATCTCCACAGCCGGCAACGACAGCTGCAGAACACCTGCAGCAAGAAGAGACCACAGAAGACAATAGAAACAAGAAAGAAGAGGAGGAAAGGGCAGCAAAGAAACAACAGATGTTCAACCTAGAGGAAGAAGAAGAGGAAGAGGAAGAGTACAGGGAAATAGAAGAAGAAAAGATAGGCAAGGTAAAGGAGGTACTTGCTCTTGTTAGAGGATACATGGAGTCATTTAAAGAATGGCAAACACAGGAATTCAATGATTTAAGAAGAAGAATAAACAACACAGAAAAGAAAATAAATAAAATGGATATGACCTTAACAGAAATGGGGAAAAAAATGGACAAGATGGAAGAACGGGCAATAGCAGCAGAAATGGAGGTAGAAGACTTAAAAAAGAAATTGGAGGAATCTAATAAAAAAACTAAAGAGACACAAGAATTACTAGCCCAAAAAATAGATATAATGGAAAATTATAACAGAAGAAATAACATAAAGATAGTGGGCCTTAAGGAAGATGTAGAAGGCAAGAATATGAGGGAGTTTATAAAAGAATGGATCCCTAAGGCCCTAGGATGTCCAGAACTACAGCAAGAAATGGAAATAGAAAGGGCACATAGAGCATTGGCCCCTAAACCACAACCACAACAAAAACCAAGATCTATTGTAGTAAAATTCCTAAGATATACTACAAGAGAAAAGGTGCTGGAGAAGACAATGGAAAAAGTAAGAGAGGGCAACAAACCACTGGAGTATAAAGGGCAAAAAATCTTCATTTATCCAGATATAAGCTTTGAACTCCTAAAGAAGAGAAAAGAGTTCAATGCAGCAAAAGCGATTTTATGGAAGAAAGGATATAAATTTACACTGAAGCATCCGGCGGTATTGAAAATATTTATTCCAGGACAACAAAACAGACTATTCTCGGATCCAGAAGAAGCACGAAAATTTGCAGAACAATTACAAAAATAGACTGAGGGATGAAGACGGGTAATGAGAGCAAAAATTATCACGATTGATATGTATGTGGGTAAAGACAAAAATAGACTGAGGGATGAAGACGGGTAAGGAGGGTAAAAATGACCACGATTGATATGTATGCGGGTAAAGAGGTATAAGAGTGAATAGAGACAACGGGCATATGTGAAAGTATCTGTAATTAGAGGAAAACATAGAAAGTATAGACAAGAATTAATAAGGGAAGGTAATGGAATAGAGAGAATAAGGAGGGAACTAAAAGAGTGACCTTTGTGACATATAAAAAACGAAATCTTTTCTGGGGGGGGCTGGGTGGGGGGAAAAGAGCGGTCACTGCAAAATCAGTTGACGCTTGCGAGTGGATTCGCAAATCCAAATGGAGAGGGGAGATGTGGTTGTCCGACAAGGGATAAAGGGCAACTCAGGAGGGGAAGGGGAGATTGGGGATAAAGAAGATAGAAATAGGAGAATAAGGAAAATGTTGGATGTTGTAGGAATGTTGTCTGGTAAAGAGTTGAAAATAAGAAAACAGAAATGGAAAAGGAGGAAAGGTAATGATGGAAAAACGGAAAGAGAAGATAAACAAAATATAAAATGGCTACGCTGAACTATATGACTCTAAATATTAATGGAATACATAACCAAATTAAAAGGAAGAAACTACTAAATTTACTGAAAAAGGAAAAAATAGATATAGCATTTGTCCAAGAAACACATTTAACTGAATTGGAGCACAAGAAATTAAAGAGAGATTGGGTAGGACATGTAACAGCAGCATCGTATAATTCAAAAGCAAGAGGAGTGGCTATATTAATTAGCAAAAATGTGCCATTTAAAATAGAAGAGGAAATAATAGATCCAGCAGGGAGATATGTTATGATAAAATGTCAGATATATTCAGAGCTTTGGAATCTACTTAATATATATTCACCTAACGAAGAAGATCAAAAGTTTATGCAAGATATCTTTTTGAAGGTAGCTAATACGCAAGGGAACATACTAATAGGAGGGGATTTCAATCTGAATTTGGATCCAAATATGGATAAAACGGGGAAAAAAATTAACAGGAAGAACAAAGTAACCAAATTTATAATTAAATCAATGCAAGAAATGAAACTTGTGGACATATGGAGGAAACAAAACCCAAAAAAAAAGGAATACTCATACTACTCGACTAGACATAAAACATACTCAAGGATAGACCTATTCCTGTTATCAGCCCACATACAAGGGAGAGTTAGGAAAACGGAATATAAAGCTAGACTATTATCGGACCACTCACCCCTGTTATTGGCAATAGAGCTAGAAGAGATCCCTCCAAGAATGTATAGATGGAGATTAAACCCCATGCTACTTAAAAGACAGGATTTTAGAGAATTTATTGAAAAACAATTAAAAATGTACTTTAAAGTAAATACGGAATCAGTGGAAGATAAGTTTATACTATGGGACACAATGAAAGCATTCATTAGAGGGCAAATAATAAGTTATGCAACCAAGATGAAGAAGGACTATAATCAGGAAACAGAGCAGTTGGAAAGGGAAATAATAAACATAGAAAAAAAATTAGCAATAAAGGAAGATACAACCAAAAGAAGAGAATTGGCGGATAAAAAAATAAAATATGAAACATTACAAACATATAAGGTGGAGAAGAATATAATGAAGACAAAACAGAAATATTATGAACTAGGGGAAAAAACACACAAAATCCTAGCATGGCAGCTTAAGACAGAGCAAACTAAGAAAATGGTATTGGCAACAAGGAAAAAAGACAAACAAATTACATATAATCCAAAAGAAATTAAGGAAAACTTCAGAGAATTCTATGAACAATTATACCGAACCGAAAACGAAGGGAAAGAAGGGAAAATAGATGAATTTTTGACTAAAATTGAACTACCAAAACTACAAATAGAGGAACAAAATAAATTAACAGAACCATTTGGAACAGTAGAAATACAAGAGATAATAAAAAATTTACCAAATAATAAGACACCAGGAGAGGATGGACTCCCAATAGAATTCTACAAAACATTTAAAGACCTAATAATACCGCCCCTCCTGGATGTAATCAACCAGATTGATGAGACACAAAACTTACCAGATTCATGTAAAACAGCAATAATTACAGTGATACTAAAACAAGGGAAAGATCCACTCTCACCAGCGTCATATAGACCAATATCTTTGCTAAACACAGATTATAAGATAATAGCTAAACTATTAGCGAACAGATTAGCAGAACAGGTACCGAAAATGGTAAATTTAGACCAAACTGGATTTATCAAAAAAAGACGCACAACAGACAATATTTGTAAATTTATTAACTTAATTCATGCAGTAGAAGGAAATAAAGCACCGGCAGTAGCAGTTGCTTTAGACGCAGAGAAGGCCTTCGACAGAGTAGAATGGAATTACTTGTTCAAAGTATTGCAAAAATTCAGTTTACCGGAGAAGTATATTAATTGGATTAAAGCATTATATAAGGGACCGTTAGCGAAAGTGACAGTAAATGGACATGTATCAAAGCAATTTAACTTAAGCAGGTCAACGCGGCAGGGATGCCCACTATCACCATTATTGTTTGCGCTAGCTATAGAACCACTAGCAGAATCGATAAGAAGAGATAATAATATAAAAGGAATAAAAATAAAAGACAGGGAATATAAAATCAGTCTGTTTGCGGATGATGTGATAGTGTACTTAACAGAACCAGAACTATCAATAAAAGAACTATATAAGAAATTGAAGGAATATGGAGAAGTGTCGGGATACAAGATAAACGTAAATAAAAGTGAAGCAATGCCTATGAATAACGCGGATTTCTCAAAATTTAAGGAGGAATCCCCATTCAGATGGCAAACGCAGGCAATAAGATACCTAGGTGTGCAAATAAACAAAAATCTAGGCCAATTATATAAACTCAATTACAATCCACTAATGAAAAAATTACAGGACGATTTAGAGCATTGGAAAGAGCTACCACTAACACTGATAGGAAGGATAAACTGTATTAAAATGAACATTTTTCCAAGGATACTATACTTATTTCAGGCATTGCCAATACAACTGACAAAAAAATTCTTCAAAGAGTTAAAGAAAATAATAAGGAGATTTTTATGGAGAGGGGGGAAACCGAGGATAGCACTAGACAAATTAACAGAATGGTATAAACAAGGAGGCTTACAATTGCCAAACTTCAAAAATTATTATAGAGCCGCACAATTAAGGTACCTATCAGATTTTTATCAAACAAGGGAAAAACCAGACTGGACGAGACTAGAATTAGATAAAATAGGGGAAAAGATACCTGAACACATATTATATAAATGGGACGAAAAATTGGTACAACATAGAACTTCTCCAGTATTACACCATCTCCTCAATATATGGAAGAAGATTCATGTAGAAAGAAATAAAATAAATTACCAAATACCAAAACTAATATTGACGCAAAATAAGCTACTCCCTTTTACAATAGACAACCTTGCCTTTAGAAAATGGGAAAAAAAAGGGATTAAAAGAATAGAAAATTGTTTTTCAGGAAGTAGATTCTTATCCTTTGAACAAATGAGAGATAAGTACAATATAACGGGAGATACAGCGCTGGCATATTACCAACTGAGATCCTACTTGAAAGATAAATTAGGAAGCAACTTGAGTTTACCAGACAGAAGTAACCTTGAATATGTGATTACAGATACAATGTTAATCAAAAGATTTATAAAAAATATGTATATTAAACTGCAAGAAAAGGAAAATGAGGAAACAAATGGTAAAACTAAACAAAAATGGGAACAAGATTTAAATATAAAGATAAAAAAGGAAACATGGGAGAAGTTATGCTCTGGAACGATGAGAAATACAATAAATACGAGGCTGCGTATGATACAATATAATTGGTTACACAGACTATACATTACACCGCAAAAGTTAAATAAATGGGACCCAACAGTATCTGATAGATGTTTTCGATGTAAAAAAGAAAGGGGAACAACAATTCATGCAATCTGGACATGTGAGAGAGTAGAAAAATTTTGGGATGATCTCAATCAGATATTAAATAAAATAACAGAAAACAATATACCAAAGAATCCAGAGATCTTTCTCCTAAGTAACATAAAAAATAAAGAATTTGGAATTGACTTGGAGGATGCACAACAAAGATTTGTTAAGATAGCCCTAGCTGTAGCAAAAAAATGTATTATGTCAACCTGGAAATTGGAAGATAATTTGAAAATACAACAATGGTATATAGAAATGAATAAATGTATTCCATTAGAAAAAATAACATATAGTTTAAGAAATAATATTGAAATATTCGAACAAGTATGGGAGCCTTACATTAAATACAATAGCGAAAACCTACCGGGAACAAACATTACCTAAGTTGATGGAAGGAGAAGAGAAGAAAAGAATGGACTCAGTAGAATTTCTGGTGTATTTTTGTTGAATGACAACATTGTCTAACTGAATTAATGCAACCTAGATTGTATAACTAAAATGGATGAGAGGGGGGGGGGGATGGGGGGGTGGCTTGGGAGGAGGGAGGGGGGAGGGAGAAAAAGTCACTGTAAATGTGTGGAAAAGAAAAAGTGTATATCATGGCTATTGTGATTTATGGTGTGAAAAATAAAAAATTTAAATAAAAAAAAAAAAAAAAAACAGTGTTCAGAGTCCTTGCCTTTGAGACCTACCAAACCTATTTCCTCACTCACAACAAGTGGCACTGCAAGCAGGGTCTCAGGAATCTTGGCTGAACACAGGTGTGGGGAAATGTTCTGGGACAGGGACAAAAAAGCCAGTGCAGGCTCTGAGGATAGGATTCCTGGGTGGATAGATGAGAGGAAGGGATTTGAGTGCTTGGCCAGCATGCTGGCAGACCATGGTAAACCAGTGGACTGGTCTGAGCAATTGGACCCACATGGTGAGAAACTGGGGTACTATGTGGTCTCCCTCCTTAAGCAGACTGGGTTCCCCAAAGCCAAGGGGAGTCAAAGGTGTGCTTTTTGCCAGTTTGTGTCCCTCTTGATACACTAGGTTGGGATTACTAACCAAATCCAGCATTTATGCAGCCAGAAGGATGGAGTTAGAGGAGTTCTGTCAATGCTGCTATGCACTGCAGAGGGCAGTCCAGGCTGCCCAGACTCAAGCCAACAATCCAGAGGACGTGGGGACTGAAGTTGCCTTCAGGCTAATACAGCTGCAGCAGGCTTGGGCAGCCCGCAGATCTGGGTGGCAGCCAGACCCTCAAAAGGTCTGAGTCCAAGTCCAGCATGGTAACAAGCTAGATGCATGGCTGGGGAGGAGGGGGTTCGTGAGGAGCCCAAGTCCCACAACCACTCTTCCCCCTATGCGCCTGAACTCCTGCATGCACAACCCATCACCATGTGGTCCCAGGTCCAACAGAGAGAGGAAGATGCAGATGACCAAGTTACAGAGGGGTATACCTGTGGTCACTCTGAGACCACAGAGACCTGGAATTTCTCTCCAAAGGAGCTGACTCAGCTGATGGATTGTTACCACCAGTGGCCGGGTGAGTGCATGGCTGTTCCAGCTGTGGGTTGAGGGGACCCCCAACTTGAGCCTCTCTCAAGTGGCGAATGCCCTAGGAAGCCTCTCTGACCAATAAAGTATCAACAATGCCCTTTGGGCACCACAGCCAGAGATCAGGGAAGGCACTACCCCGTGGGATTGGGTAGTGGCTGTGGTGAGCACCCGGTACCCTTCCCTCCTGGAGTGGGATCTTCACAATGGTATACTGTCAGTGAGGGCACCTGAATTATTGGAGAGTGGGTGGTGGTCAACAGCATCTACCTGTGACCCTAATTCTTTAGAAAATACCCAGGTGACCAGTCCCCTAGCAGGATACCAGGTCATCTCTGTGCACCCTGATTTAAAGTCAGTGGTCCTACCCCTCATGGCACCGGCAATTGGGAAGACTGTATGGGATGCCATCACCCTCCTGTAAGGGCTAGAATAGATGCAGTGGGGGGGCACCCACCCAAGTGTGTAAGGCAGCAGTGCGGAATGGAAACACATTCCCTCCCTGCTGTACTTGGCTCTGCTGCGCACAGAGGTTGACCGTGCCAGCATAGCTGGGACCCTGACCACTGCTATTTAATGCCCTGTGAAAAGAGCTTTGTGGGGAGGGGGGAAGGGCCAAGGGAAAACCTACAATCTCTGCCTGAAATAATACCCAACAACCTGGCCTCCACAGCCGCCCATGGCAGCAAAATCCTGAGGTTCACCACTCCCTATCCCTGTTTTAAATGGGCAGCCTTCAAACCTGAAGTTATGCCCTCTTGTCCTTGACCTCCCCCACCATGGAATACAACTTTGCACATCTACTCTGTCCAGGCCTTTCAACATTTGAAATGTTTCTGACGTTCCTCCCTCATTCTTCTAACTCCAAGGAATCCAGTCCAAGAGTTGTCAAACATTCCTCATGTATTAATCCCTTTATTCCAGGATTCATTCTTGTAATCACTGTACCTTGATGAAGGGCTCAAGCCCGAAACATCAGTCATGTATTTTTATCTTTGCTATGTAAAGGACACTGTTTGACCTGCTGAATTTCTCTAGCTTTGTATTTTTGCTTCATTCCTGTAAATCTTCTTTGAACCCTCTCCCGTGCCAGCACATTCTTCCTTAAATTAGGAGCCCAAACCTGTACCTCGTACGTTAAGTGAGGTCTCACCAGTGCCTTATGAAGCCTCAGCATCACATCCCTGCTCTTGTACCCTATACAACATTGCATTCGCCGCCTTCACCTGGAGGCTAATCTTTATGGTATCCTGCGCAAGGTCTCCCAAGTGCCTTTGCACCTCCAAATTTTGAATGATCTCCCCATTCAAATAGTCTGTCCTGCTATTCATTCTATCAAAGTCCATGACTGTACACTTTTCAACATTGTATTTCATTTGCTGCTTCTTTGCCCATTCTCTGTATCTGACTGTCTATCTGCAGCCTCTCCATTTCGTCATCACTACCTGGCCCTCCACTTTTTTTTGTATCATTTGCAAACTCAGCCACAAAGTAGTTTAATCCACAATCCCATTCAGGGTGGCATGGTTTGCGTAGCAGTTGGTGCAACTGTTACAGTGTCAGTGATTGGGACTGGGGCTTGAATCCCATGCTGCCTGTTCAGAGTTCCATTCTCTTTGCAAAAATTGCTGGTGCCTGCATATCTAGCTTCAGCAAAGCTCTTACATTTCAAATGAGATGTGAAGTGACCTACACTGAACCCCACAATCTATCTCTTTTGAAAATGTTTATATCTTCTTTGGCTTGGCTTCACGGATGAAGATTTATGGAGGGGGTAAATGTCCACGTCAGCTGCAGGCTCGTTTGTGGCTGACAAGTCCGATGCGGTACAGGCAGACACGGTTGCAGCAGATGCAGGGGAAAATTGGTTGGTTGGGGTTGGGTGTTGGGTTTTTCCTCCTTTGTCTTTTGTCAGTGAGGTGGGCTCTGCGGTCTTCTTCAAAGGAGGTTGCTGCCCGCCGAACTGTGAGGCGCCAAGATGCACGGTTTGAGGCGATATCAGCCCACTGGCGGTGGTCAATGTGGCAGGCACCAAGAGATTTCTTTAGGCAGTCCTTGTACCTCTTCTTTGGTGCACCTCTCTCACGGTGGCCAGTTGAGAGCTCGCCATATAACACGATCTTGGGAAGGCGATGGTCCTCCATTCTGGAGACGTGACCCACCCAGCACAGCTGGAACCATATAACCACTTACAGCACAGAACAGGCCAGTTCGGCCCTACTAGTCCATGTCGCAGCAAATCCCCACCCTCCTAGTCCCACTGACTAGCACCCGGTCCATACCCCTCTAGTCCCCTCCTATCCATGTAACAATCCAGTCTTTCCTTAAATGTAATCAATGATCCCGCCTTGACCACGTCTGCCGGAAGCTCATTCCACATCCCCACCACCCTCTGCGTAAAGAAATTTTCCCCTCATGTTCCCCTTATAATTTTCCCCCTTCAATCTTAAACCATGCCCTCTAGTTTGAATCTCCCCCACTCTTAATTGAAAAAGCCTATCCACATTTACTCTGTCTGTTCCTTTTAAAATCTTAAACACCTCTATCAAGTCCCCTCTCAATCTTCTACGCTCTAGAGAAAAAAGCCCAAGTCTGAACAACCTTTCCCTGTAACTCAGACCATGAAATCCTGTCAACATTCTCGTGAACCTTCTCTGCACTCTCTCTATTTTGTTTATATCAACAATTAAATTCCATCAGCCATTTCTCAGCTCACACCTCCAGCCTTCCTAAATCACCTTTTAATCTACGGTAATCTACCTCACTGTCCACAACACCACCAATCTTTGTGTCATCCGCAAACTTGCTTATCCAATTCTCCACCCCTACATCCAGATCGATAATATATATAACAAATAATAGTGGACCCAGGACCGAACCCTGAGGAACTCCACTAGTCATCGGCCTCCAATTGGACAAACAATTTTCTACCACTACTCTCTGACACCTCCCATCTAACCACTGCTGAATCCATTTCACTACCTCTTTATTTGTATCTAATGCCTCCACCTTTTATCCTAACCTTTTGTGGGGAACTTTGTCAAAAGCTTTACTAAAGTCCAAATAGACAACATCCACAGCTTTCCCTTCATCAACCTTTTTTGTAACCCCCTCAAAGAACTCAATCAGGTTTGTCAAGCATGATCTACCCCTGACAAAACCATGCTGATTACTCCCTATCAATCCCTGTACCTCCCTATACTAACATTAGTAAAATTCCCCAGAAGAAGAAGCTCTGGGTCTACTGAGATTGGTGAGGGTGTCATACAGGTTATACCAAAAGGGTCTCACCTTCATTCTGAGCCAGGTGGAGTGCAAAAATGAGCTAACCTCTATACCACACCTAAAGCACATCTCTGATAATTCAGGTTTATATTGGTGTAATTTCTGTGGGGTGAGATACAGTTGATGGAGAAAATTATAATGGACCAATCCATACATGGCATTGATAGTAGCCATCAAGCTTCCCTGACACAGATCTGACCAGAATTGTTCGTCAATTGTTGCGCCTAAGTCAGATTCTGATCTCACCCTAGATTTATGCAAACCTGGCTTTGGGCTCTCATTCATCAATTTAAAAAAATTACCTTCTATAAATAAATTTATATCCACTTCCTTCATGGAGTAATTTCTCCATTTCAGGGAGTCCCTTTAAAGTCATTTCAGGGCCCAAGTTGGCCCTAAAGCTGGATCTTAACTGGAGGTAACAAAATAAGGTCTTGTTAGGCAGTCATATTTCTTCTTCAACTGTTCAAATGACATGAAAAGTCCTTTTCATAGCAATTTTCCAGACATTGTATCCCCTTATGATACCAGGCTTCCAGAATCTTGTTCAAAGTCATGGGTATAAGTTCATTCTATCTTAAAGGTGTCCTTGATGACCATCCTCATTTCAGTCCAGACCTCCACAGGTCCCACACCATATTCTAACCAAGAGATTTATAATGGGGTTGTCCATCCTATTGGCTTTTAGGGAGTGCAATCCAATTTGTACCCAGGAGGGGGCATCATCACCCTCAAAAAATGAAGAAATAAATTCATTTGAGATGCCAAATAATAGTTTTTGAAACTAGGCAACTGGATGCCTCTTAATCTATAATCCCATTTTAACTTTTGCATGGATACTCTGGATAATTTACAGTTCCAGATAAACTGCCCAACATGCTTTTTAAGGGCTTTTAAAAAGGTTTGGGGCAGTGCAATAGGCAAGGAGTCACACAGTTGACTCTGCTAGTTCAAGTGAAGGTTTAAAGAATAAAGTAGGGTCTCATGGAAACTTTCTAATAATTGAAAGGGCTGGTTAGAGTAAATATGAGTTAACCTTATCCCTAACCCAGCAGTGGGAGAGTCTGGGACCAGAGGGTGCAGCCTCATTATAAAAGAACACCTTAGAACAGAGATGAAGAGAAATTTCTTCAGCCAGAGTGGTGAATCTTTGCAATTCATGGCCACAGATGGTTATGGAGATTAAGAGAGTTAGTAGTTTATAGGTTCTTGATGCATTTGGGGGTTAAGATTATGGAGGAAAGGCAGGAAAATGGGGTAGGAAAAAAAACTGGATTGACCATGATTTGAATGGCAAAACAGAGTGGGTGGTGTAACTTGAGCATATGCTTCTTGGCCTGCTCATTTGGATTCACAATGTGTTATGGAAGTTGGTATCTGATGGAGCAACCACAGAGCATTAAAGAAAGTGGTCTCTTTTGGGATAATCGGACTAAATGAGGCAGTAAGTCCAGGCTTCAATGTATCCTTTGGGTGTTCCCCATAAGTTGCTTTGAGCTTCTCAATGAACTTCACATGGCTACCAGCCCATGTGCGTGTACACACACACACACACACACACACACACACACACACACACACACACACACACACACACACACACACACACACACACACACACACACACACACACACACACACACACACACACACACACACACACACACACACACACACCAACCCCGAGTGGTCTTGAGCTTAGGTAGGCGGACGGCCAGGGCAAGGGTCTGCTCTCGGGGCATCGGGAGATCAGATGGGTGGGCAGTTGGAGCCAAAAATGGGTGGGAGGGTCCACTATTATACTGGTCATACAAAAGCATGCCATTTTTAGGGCAAAAAGGTAGGGTGGGGGTGTCAGCTATTATACAGTATTGATTATTACACGAGTCTATACAGTACATGAAGGTAGCATACTTACCTGGCAGGAGATGATCGGAAGTCAGGATGGACAATCTCCCAGGATGAGCCTATCCCATTGCACTTCAGGTGTGTCGACACCTGAGATGTCTCCAAAAATGCGATACTTAAATGCAAAATTTGTGGTACTGGGGGGGGGAATTGCGTTTGTGCATAAAGATTTTTAAAAAGATAGAATATTAAGTGTACGAGGTTGTAGCTTAATAAGGGGTAAATGGGTAACATGGGACTCATGGCTGGGATCAGCTTCTACCGTGTTGCAAATAAAATTTAATATTTTAATTAAAAGGTATAAATAAGGCTGGCACATTTAGTGTGGAAATATTACAGTGTCAGCAATCTGAATTCAATTCTCACTGTGTCTGCATGGGTTTTCTCTGGGTGCTTCAGAGACCTCTCACATTCCAAAAATGTATGAGGCTGTAGGATAATTTGGGTGTAATTGGGCGGCACGGTTTCAATGGTGGAATTGGTCTCTACCGTGTTATAAAAAAATTTTTTTAAAATATTTTACTTGCTTACAGGATGCAGTTTATTAATCTCACAGCCTGTGGGGAAAGCTATTTCCCAGCCTGACAGTTCTGATTTTGATCTCACATTTGGGTGGGATGGCTAGTGTAGGGGTTAGTGCAATGGCTCTCAACCTTTTTCTTTCCACTCACATACCAATTTAAGTATTCCCTATGCCGTAGGTGCTCTGTGATTAGTGAGGGATTGATGAAGGTGGTGTGTGGGTGGAAAGAAAAAGTATGAAAACCACTATTTTAATCATACCTAATTGACTCGATATGTGCACGGTTTCATAACCCCAAAGGAATGGGCCAATGACAATTTTTCTCAAGCAAAATATTTCAGTAACAATTGGGTCTAGAGCAGTGATTCTCAACCTTCCCTTCCTACTCACATACCACCTTAAGCAATCCCTTACTAATCACAGAGCACTTGTGACTTAGAGATTATTTAAAGTGCTATGTGAGTGGAAGAAAAAGGTGGAGAACCACTAGGTTAGGGTTTGAATCTGGCACTGTAAGGAGTTTTACATTCTCCCTGTGTCTGTGTGGGTTTCCTCTGGGTGCTCCAGTTTCCTCCCACGTTCCAAAGACGTACAAGTTTGATAGGTTAATTGGATGGAATTGGGAGACATGGTTTTAATGGTCAGAATTGGTTTCTACCTCGTTAAAAAAAATATTTTGGTATAATTTACATGGTTACAGGATGCCGACCATTAATCTCACAGCCTGCGGGAGAAGCTATTTCCCAGCCTGACAGTCCTGATTTTGATGTCAAATTTCTTCAGCCAGGCTTTGATTGCATGGTTGAATCTTTTCTCCACATCCACCTGGAAAACACACACGCGGGATCGCTCATACTGTGATGCACACTTGGTTTGCAAGAATCGGGGTCGGTCTCGAGAAAACTTCCCAACCATGGCTCTGGAACCTGGGCGTTTTGGGAAAGTGTGTTGTTCCGTCCACTAGTGTGTGACTAGTGATGGGAGCACTAGACCTTCACGTTCAATCTATTGCAGGTGACAATATTTCCCAGTAGGCAGGGTGGTCACTTTGAGTTCCAGTGAGTATTAAAATCAATGATGTTCTCAAAGTCAGTGTGCG
Organism: Narcine bancroftii; assembly: GCF_036971445.1. Taxonomy (NCBI): domain Eukaryota; kingdom Metazoa; phylum Chordata; class Chondrichthyes; order Torpediniformes; family Narcinidae; genus Narcine; species Narcine bancroftii. Next base: position 230,123,654 of record NC_091472.1, read on the forward strand.
CAAGTGTCACCAATATGAGTGTATAGCTAGATGTTAAAAAAACCCACAAAACCAACTACAATTGTATACCTAATTAAATGAAAGGTGATGATACATACAAAACATAGATAATATTCAGTTATCCTCGTGCAAAAAAGTGACAGCTATAGTGTCGACAATCCATTAGTGTTGTCTGATCCATCCCTGATTGACTTAGCAAGGCAGGTTCAAGAGCTTGATAGAATCAGAATCAGACTTTATTGTCATGCTCATGTCATGAAATTCATGGTTTTAAATTCGATCTTTGGTAAAATGTATGTTTGGTAGAGAGATGATTTTGCCTAAAATGACTAAATTTGAGACTTTTCTTATGAAGTTACCAGAGAAGGGTTATATTTCATCTATGTATCAAATATTACAGGATGGTATGGATAAAAAGGGTTGGGATAGATCTAAAATTAAATGGGAAGTGGATATTGGTTTTATTTTTTTCTGAAGAGGATTGGTTAGATATCTGTTATGATAGTGTAACTAGATTGATAAATGATTAATTACAATTTTTTACATCAATTATATTTGACACCTGAAAAATTAAAAAAATATGGTTTTAATGAATCAGATCTATGTTTTAGATGTGGTGATACAGTTGGAACTTTTTTTCATTCTGTTTGGTCATGTATACATATACAATCTTTTTAGAAGAAAATTCAATCGTTTTTAGAATATCTGTATAAGATTAAAATAGTTTTAGATCCAACAGTATTTTTATTGGGTAGTTTGCAACCTCTGAAAGGTTTGGGATTAGATAAGTTTCAGCTTGCTTTTGTATATTTAGCTTGTTCCGTAGCAAAAAAATGTATTGTTAGTACGTGGAAAGATATAAATATGATTGATATTAATAGATGGCATAATGAGATGAAATATTGTTTAATAATGGAAAAAATACGTATGTTTTACATGATGATTATAATTTTTTTATTAATGGCTGTTATACTTGGAATATTTACATTTCAATTTATATTGATTAGATTTTAATATGTATATTTAACTTTTTTTAATATCTTTTTTCTTTTTCATGGCTCTCCTTAGGAGAGTTGGCTGAAGGGGGGGATTTTTTTTACTTTTTCTTTTTTTCTTTATGTATATAAAAAAAATGTTTGTGTTCATGTTTAATTGCTGTATATGTCATATTATTTGTTTTTTGAACGAATAAATAAAGGTTTTTTAAAAAAAAAGAAATTCATGGTTTAGCGGCGGTATCAGAAGTGCAAAGTTGCTATAAATTACATGAAAGATGAATTAGTGCAAAAGAAGAGTAAGTGAGGTAGAGTCTCTGGTTCATTGTCCGTTCAGAAATCTGATGGGACAATGGTTCTGTACAATTGGGTGTTTGTCTTTGGCGACATACCAAATCTCCACAAGCTCCTCACAAAGTATAGCCACCGGGGAGCCTTTTTCATGATTGCGTTGACGTGGAGGCCCCATGATAGATCTTTAGATAACTAGTGGAAGGTTTCTGTTCCTGAAGGTGCTGGTGCCAGCAGTGTTCTGGCAGACAATAACACTTGGATTCCAAGTGTTTGAAAGAAGGCCTTCATTTGGATTCAGCTTGTTGATGGAGATGGTTACTCCCGGGTCAGATGGACTGTTAGAGGTCACGGTAACTCTAGAAGTAGAGGTAAGGAGGTCATCGATTCCAGAGGTCAACACGTGTGCTGTAAAGAGCCTGCTGCTGCACCAAGCTCCATAACTGAGCTCGAGGTGCTGCAAACTGGCTTTATTGTTGCATATGGGCATTCCTTGTTGAAACGTGTAGACTGTTGCATTGTTCGAGTGTGCGGCAGAGTTAGGCACAGCAGAAGGGTACGATGTCTGTAACTGCCTTACATTAATTTGTCTTTATAAAATGGATTTCTACGAGGGCATTATCGAGAACTGACAGAGAATGTATCTGTAATGAGAGCCTCATTCATTTCGTAGTTCAATAAAAACAAGTGCTGGAAGAAGTCAAGCAGCAGCTGTGGAAAGAGACCCCAGAGAAGACCCTTCCCGGTGCCTGATCTTTTCCTCTCTCCACGCACCCATGGCTCCGTGATGTATGAGTGGCTGAGTTCCTGCAGCATTTCCTATGTTATTAAACCCATCATCTACAGTTTTATATGTTTTCCAATCATATTTAAATGGTCACCAATCGGCTGCACATTGTTTTCTTTCACCAAGGATTGTGCTAATTGAAACAATGGTTCTGGAATTCCTGGAAGTGTCCACCCATTGAAGGAGTATGTCTGCATCAAAAACTTTTGCAATTTCTACAGCTGAGAGCATTCTGACTGGTTGCATCACTATCTAATATGTAGGTGCCAATGCACAGGACAGGAAGAGAGTTGTGAACTCGGCCAGCGCCATCGTGGACATCAGTCTTCACTCCATTGAGCACATCTACAAGAGGCCGTGTCATCAAGGGCTCTCACCGCCCAGAGGATGCCCTCTTCTGACTGGTATCATTGGGAAGGAGGAACAGGAGGCTGAAGATGAACACTCAACACCACAAAAGCAGCTTCTTCCCCTCCGCCATCAGATTTCTGAATGGACAATGACCGCAGATACTACCTCACTTTTCCCTTCCTATGCACTAATTTATTTATTTTTAAAATGTAGCTTATGGCAATTTGGCACCTGCAACGCTGCTGCAAAACGATGAATTTCGTGACGCATGTTCATGACAATAAATAAACGCTGATTCTGCATTTGAAACCGACTCTCTCAAACCTGGATACTAGAGTGGCCATAAAATTGCGCATGCAGAATGACAGGGCGCCGGGTCCAGGATAGAGAGCAGGACCAGCTGGTTCAAAATCAGAATCTATTGTCATGAACAAGTCATGAAATCCAATATTTTGTGACAGAATCACAGTGCAAACATTCATATTATAACCATCTTACAACATTATTATTTTTTTAAATGCACGAAAAGTAAGGCTATGTCTTTGGTTCATTGATTATTCCAAGAATCTGATGGCAGTAGGGAAGGAGCTGGCGTGTGCCACTGAGTGCTCGTCTTTAGGCTCCTGTATCTTTTCCTGATGGTAGCAGAATGAAGAGGGCGTGGTCTGGTGGTGGGGGGTCTCTGAGGGTAGAGGCTACTTTTTCGCGAGCATTCCAGAAAATGGAACTAGTACTATGCAGAGCATACACAATCAACTGAGAGGTTTAGTTTGCAAGCACATCCCCAGAAAAGAGGGAGAGATTTCTTTGACCTGTCTCTTGCAGACTTTCTTTTTTTTAGTGCAAGAAAGTCTGCAGATGCTGGTGACAAGTTGTAGTGTGGATAAAAGCTCTCACACGACTGAACGGAGAAAAAAAGACTTTTATGAGCTTTCAACAACAGGTAGGGTTCACTAGTAGGCTTCGGACAGGTTCTGGGTTTAGGCGGGAAACCGGGGTTATATATGGGTAAATGGGGTTGGAGCCAGGAGGTGGGGCCAGACATCAATACAGCTCTCTCCCTTTGTTATACGTGAAGATAAAAGTCTTTTCTGGAGGCGGCTGGGTGGGAGACAATAACAGTCACTGCGAAATCAGTTGACGCTTGCGAGTGGGTTTGCAATCCAAATGGAGAGGAGAGTTATGGTTGCCCGACAAGGGGAAACTCAGAGGGGGGGGGGGACATTTGGGGTTAAGGGAATTTTAGATGTGGGAATAGTGTAAATATTTTACGTTTTAGAAGTGTTGTGTTAGTGTTTTCAAAAAAAGAAAACAGAAATGGATAAGGTGATGAGGAAGTGGAAATGAGAGGTAAACAAAGTATGAAATGACCATGTTGAACTATATGACTATAAATATTAACGGAATACATAACCAAATCAAAAGGAAGAGGCTGTTAAATTTACTGAAGAAAGAAAAAAATTGATATAGCATTCGTGCAGGAAACACATCTAATGGAACACAAGAAATTAAGGAGAGACTGGGTAGGGCACGTAACGGCAGCATCATATTAATTCAAAAGACAGAGGAGTAGCTATATTAATCAATAAAAATGTACCAATCAAAATAGAGGAGGAAATAATAGATCCAGCAGGGAGGTATGTTGTGATAAAGTGTCATATATTCAGAACACTGGAATTTGCTCAATGTATATGCACCTAATGAAGAGGATCAAAAATTTATGCAAGATATCTTATTGAAGATTGCAGATACGCAGGGGAATATACTGATAGGAGGGGACTTTAACCTTAATTTGGACTCAAAGATGGACAAAACTGGACAAAAGACTAGCAGAAAGAACAAAGTAACCAAATTTATGGTTAAATTGATGCAGGAAATGCAACTTTTGGATATATGGAGGAGACAACACCCAAAGGAGAAGGAATACTCATATTATTCGGGTAGACATAAAACATACTCAAGGATGTTCCTGTTATCAGCCCACATCCAAAGGAGAGATAGAAAAACAGAATATAAAGCTAGATTGTTATCAGATCATTTACCCCTGTTATTAGCAATAGAGCTGGAGGACATCCCACCGAGAACATATAGATGGAGATTAAACTCCATGCTATTTAAAAGACAGGATTTTAGAGAATTCATTGAGCAACAAATTAAAATGTACTTTGAAATAAATACAGAATCAGTGAAAGATAAATTTATACTATGGGATGCAATGAAAGCGTTCATCAGAGGGCAGATAGTAAGTTATGTAACTAAGATGAAGGACTACAATCGGGAAACAGAACAGCTGGAAAGGGAAATAGCAAGTACAGAAAAAGAACTAGCAACAAGGGAAGATGCAACAAAAAGAGAATTGGCGGACAAAAAAAAAATGAAACACTACAAACATACAAGGTGGAGAAGAACATAATGAAGACAAAACAGAAGTATTATGAAAAGAATGCACAAAATACTAGCTTGGCAGCTTAAGACAGAACAAACTAAAAGAATGGTATTGGCATCAAGGAAAAAGGAGAAACAAATTACATATAACCCAACGGAGATTAATGAAAACTTCAAGGAATTCTACGAGCAATTATATTGAACTGAGAACGAAGGGAAAGAAGACAAAATAGATGAGTTTCTAGCGAAAATTGAACTTACGAAATTGCAAGAAGAGGAGCAAAATAAATAAATAAAATCATTTGAAATAGAGGAAATACAAGATATATTAAAAAAACTACCGAACAATAAAACGCCGGGAGAGAACGGACTCCCAATACAATTCTATAAAACATTTAAAGACTTATTAATTCCTCCTCTCCTGGAAGTAATGAACCAGATTGAAGAAACACAAAACATGCCAGATTCATGCAAAACAGCAATTACAGTAATACCAAAGAGGGGGAAAGATCCACTAACACCAGCATCATATAGACCAATATCTCTACTTAACACATATTATAAGTTAATAGCTAAACTATTAGCAAACAGATTGGGCGACTCTGTACCAAAAATAGTAAAACTAGATCAAACTGGATTTATTAAGAAAAGATAAACAATGGACAATATCTGTAAGTTCATTAACTTAATCCATGCAGTACAAGGAAACAAGATGCCAACAGTGGCGGTTGCCTTAGACGCAGAGAAAGCCTTTGACAGAGTAGAATGGAATTGTTTATTCAAAGTACTACAGAAGTTCAACCTACCAGAGAAATATATTAATTGGATTAAAGCATTATATAAGGGACCATTGGAGAAGGTGACAGTAAATGGATATATATCAAACCAATTTAAATTAAGCAGGTCAACTAGGCAGGGATGTCCACTATCTCCCTCACTGTTAGTGTTAGCTATAGAACCACTGGCAGAACTGATAAGAACAGAAAATAAAATAAGAAGGATAAAAATAAAAGAGAAGGAATATAAAATCAATCTATTTGCAGATGATGTCATCATATACTTAATAGAACCAGAAATATCAATAAAAGAATTACATAAGAAATTGAAGGAATATGGAGAAATATCGGGGTACAAGATTAACGCAAATAAAAGTGAAGTGATGCCAATGAATAATGTTGATTTCACAAAGTTTAAGAAAGAATCACCATTTAGATGGCAAACACAAGCAATCCGATACCTAGGTATACAACTAGATAATAATCAAGGCCATCTATACAAACTAAATTGTCAGCCATTAATGAAGAAATTACAAGATGACTTAAAATATTGGAAAGATTTACCTCTAACACATATAGGAAGGGTAAATTGCATTAAAATGAATATCTTCCTAAGGATACAATACATATTGCAATTGTTACCAATTCACCTAACAGAGAAATTCTTCAAGGAGCTAAAGAAAATAATAAGGAAATTCTTATGGAAAGGGGTGAAACTGAGGATAGAACTAGATAAATTAACAGAATGGTACAAACAAGGGGGCTTACAGCTACCAAACTTTAAGAATTATTATAGAGCAGCAAATTAAGATACCTTTCAGATTTTTATCAAACAAGGGAAAAACCAGATTGGACCAGATTAGAGCTAGATAAAATAGTGGAGAAGATACCTGAACATATACTATATAAGTGGGATGAAAAGCTGGTGCAACATAGGAATTCACCAGTACTGCATCATCTGGTCAACATTTGGAAGAAGATTCACGCAGAAAGGAATAAAACAAATTATCAACTACCAAGATTAATATTGACGCAAAATCAACTAATCCCTTTCACAATAGATAAAATTTCCTTTAGAGAATAGGAGAGAAAAGAGATCAAAAGAATATAAAATTGTTTTTCAAGAAATAAATTATTATCTTTTGAACAAATTAAGGACAAATATGGTATAACTCACGGTACAATGTTTGCATACTACCAACTGAAAACCTACTTGAAGGACAAATTGGAAAGCAGGCTGAGGTTACCAGAAGGAAGCAATTTTGAATATGTGATTACAGACACAATGATAATTAAAAGATTTATACCAAACATGTACATCAAACTGCAAGAGAAAGAGAATGAGGAAACAAGCTGTAAACCCAAACAAAAATGGGAACAAGATCTAAACATAAAGATAAAGAATGAAACATGGGAAAAGCTATGCTCCGGAACTCTTGAGAAATACAATAAACATGAGGTTACGCATGATACAATATAATTGGTTACACAGGCTATACACCATGCCCCAAAAGTTAAATAAATGGGACCCAACAGTATCACATAGATGTTTTTGCTGTCAGAAGGAAACGGGAACAACAGTACATGCAATTTGGGCATGTGAGAAAGTGGAAAAGTTTTGGGAAGATCTAAATCAGGTATTAAATAAAATCACAAAGCAACATACCAAAAAATCCAGAGATCTTTCTTCTAAGTAATATAAGAACTTGGACTCAATTTGGATGGAGCACAAAAAAGATTTATTATGATAGCCTTAGCTGTAGCAAAAAAATGTATTATGTCAACCTGGAAATTAGAAGATAGCCTGAGAATACAGCAATGGTACATAGAATTGAATAAATGTATTCCATTGGAAAAAGTAACATATAATTTAAGAAATAACATCACAGTATTCGAACAAATTTGGGAACCGTACATGGAACACAACAGAGAAGTCCTACCGTGGACCTCCACCACCTAAAATGACAGAAGGAGAAGAAGACGAAATGAACTGACCCAGTGTGTAAAAGTAGATGACACAAATTTCTTGTTTATTTTTATTGTGCGATGACATTGTTTAATGGGTTTAATGTATCATATATGTTGAACGTTGAGTGGGTGGGGAGGGGGGGGGTAAAGGAAGGAGGGAAGGGAGGGGGGAAAAGGGGAGAAAATGACACTGTATATTCAAGAGGGAAATGTTTGTGTGTATTTTGGTCAGTATAGTTCATAGTGTGAAAAATTTTTAAAAATTAAAAAATACAGCTCTCTCCCAGTGAATCCTGGTTCACTGCTTCACCCCTTCCTGCAGAATTAAGGGTCTGTGGATGAAGAGAACATGATATCAGAAGCCGGCAGAAGACAGAAAAAAATACAGTACATATACTGTTTACAGATTCAGGTGGTCTGGGGATTCTGGTGGAACACCTTGGCATCAAGGATCCTTGGACTCCTTGGGTCTCCTGGTCCCCCTGTGATGGAAGGGTAGTGGGCTGAGGCTCCAGCACAATGATGGAGGAGGGGTTTACTCTCCTCCTGAACCAGATCCCCTGAGGCCCTGAGTGGGGCTGGAGAGAAAGAGCTTGGTAGCTCATGGGGCACCTGAGGCAACGGACCCTCTTCCGGCGAGTACCAGGTCCCTGATGGAGATGGTGTGCTCCCTGTCATTCGGGTACTCCACTTACAGATACATGGGATTAGCATGAAGCAGTTTCACCCTTTCAACCAGGGGGTCAGTCTTGCTTCTCCTCACGTGCTTCTTAAGAAGGACCGGGTCAGGACTAGTGAGCCAGGCTGGAAGTATATATAGTACCTGATGTTGAGCTTCTGTCGAATGTGAACATGACCTCATGAGGAGTAGCATTGGTCGCAGTGCAGAGTAGCAACCGAATTGAGTGGAGTGCGATGGGGAGGACATCCTGCCAGCGTCAGTCTGGGAGGCCTGTTAGCTTCAGGGCAAGTTTTACAGCCTTCCAGATCATGGCATTCTCTTTTTTAACCTGCCTGTTCCCATGGGGGTTGTAAATGGTAATCCTGCTGAATGCAAAGCCCCTCACCAGCAGGTACTGATGCAGTTCGTCACTCATGAAGGATGAGCCCCGGTCGCTATGAATAGAGCTGGGATATCTGAACTAGGGCCTTCATAACCGATTAGATGGACATGTCTGGGTATGGGATGGTGAACAGGAAGCGAGAGTACTCATCAATGTTTGTGGAGGGGAGGGGAGGGGAGAGGACCCTTAAAATCGACACTGAGCCGTTTAAAGGTCCTGGATGATTTAATTAGGTGGGTTTTTGCAAGGCGATAAAAGTGCAGTTTGCATTCAGCGCAGACCTGATATGACTTGGTCATCTCCCCGACGTCTTCTACTGAGTAGGGGAAATTGTGGGGCTTGACAAAATGAGCCATGCAGGTGACCCCTGGATGGCAGAGCTCATTGTATATGGTCTGCAGTTGGTTGGTGTGTGCAGAGGCACAGTATCCCCTGGACAAGGCATCTGGAGGGTCATTAAGGGCCCCAGGCCGATAGGCGATCATAAATGCAGATGGAGAGTTTGATCCTCCACCTAGCAATCTTGTCATTCTTGATTTTTCCCCTCGACGTTGCTGAACATGAATGCAACAGAGCGCTGGTCCGTGAGGAGCGTAAATCTTCTACCAGCCAGGTCATGTCTCCAGTGCCTTACTGCTTTTACAATGGCCTGAGCCTCCTCTTTCACTGATGGGTTCTGGAGCTCATGGCCTTGTAATGCCCATGAATAAAAGGCAACTGGCCTGCCCACCTGATTGAGGGTAGCAGCCAGGGCTATGTTCGAAGCACCACTTTCCACTTGGAAAAGTACATTCTTGTCTACCATGTGCATGACGGCTTTCACAATGTAACTTCAGAGGTAATTAAAAGCTGTCTGGGCTTCAGCTGAGAGGGGGAAAGTGATGGCCTTTAAGAGTGGGTGAACCTTGTCGGCGTATTGAGGGACCCACTGGGCGTAATATGAGAAAAAACCCAGGCATCTCCTCAGAGCCTTTGTGGTACTGGGGAGGTTAAACTCTAACAGGGATGCATCCTATCAGGATCGGGGCCAATGACGCCAATCTCCACCACATAGCCAAGGATAGCCTGTCATGTAGTCCTGAACACACACTTGTTGGAATTATAATTGAGATTCAGGGCTCTCGCCACGTGGAGAAAGCTCTGGAGATTGGCATCATGGTCTTCTACGGTGTGGCCACAGATAGTGACATTGTGGGAGAAGGTAGCCTTCAACCCGTACTCGTCCACCATCCTGTCCATCTGCTGCTGGAAAATAGACACCTCATTGGTAATGCCAAAAGGAACCCTCCAGAACTGATAGAGTTGACTGTTAGCCTCGAATGCCATGTACGGATAGTCCTTGGAACCGATTGGCAGCTGGTGATATCCAGCTTTCAGGTCGATGGTCGAATAAACCCGATACTGTGCAATACCGTTCATCATATCCATATGCGAGGGAGAGGGTATGCGTCCAGGACTGTGTATCAGTTACTAGTTTGGCTATAGTCAATCACTAACCTGGACTTGTTTTCCCCCTTTACAACCACCACTTGCGCTCTCCACGGGCTGATGCTGGGTTCGATGATCCCCTCCTCTAGAAGGTGCTGGATCTCCGTCTTTATAAACTCCCTGTCTGTCGCGCTGTACCTCCTGCTCTTGGTGGCAAGGGGCTTACAGTCAGCAACAGGTTTGGGAAGAGAGGGGGAGGGTCGATGTTCAGTGTGGAGAGGCTGCAAGTGGATCCTGATTTTGAGGGCCCTCTGTTCGGAACCGTTATCGGGGGGAGGGGACTATAAAACTCCAGACACACTTTTAAGGTGACACACCAAGTCCAGACCCAACAATACTGGAGCACACAATTCATCTAAAATGTACATGCAAAATTTACAAAATACCCCCCCCTTTAAATGACAGATGAACCGAATGGGGCAGGGATGCTCAGAAGATTCGGTAATTAGAGGGGTACATTTTTAAGTTATACTTTCGTACAGTCCGTGAGTCTATGAAACTTTCTGTGGAGCCTGTGTCAATCAGGCACTTGGTTGAATATCTGTTTACCTTCACCGTCACCATTGAGTTGCTGAGCTGGTGAGGTCTAATCTGGTCAAGGACCAGCAATGCCAGGTTGTCAGAGACATCGTGTTCTTCCCTCAAGTGGCCCCATCTGTCCTGAGTTGACCTGTGCAGGTAAGATGGCGCAGACCTCATGGCGCAGCAAGATGGCCATCCTCCATCCTCCTATGACAACGATGGTGCCGAATTTGAATTTGGGCCACAGAAAAATGGCAGCTGAGCCTTTTTGTGCTGTTTCCAAAGGCAGCGAGTTGCGCAGCAGGTGATCTCAGCCAAGTTTGGGGCAGACAGCTTGGGGATGGAATCGAATCCAGGAATGGTACAGGCTGTGGACTTCCCCGGACCTCCTTTCACACAGCAGAACCTCGCACAATGTCCTTTCTTTCTGCAGCTGGAGCACGCCAAGTCTAGTGGGGCAACGGGCGTGGGGGTGCTGACCTTTCATGCAGAAAAAGCACTCTCTGGTGCAGGAAGCGGCAGCCATTACAGCAGGGGAGCAGCCGGTCCTTGGAGTTGCTTACCTGAGAGCGTGAGGTCGCTGACTTCGAGATCGTCGTTTTGAAGCCTGGTCTGTTCCTGTGATTTGGCCAGCTCGACACGACTAGCAAGGCCATTCTTTCCCGACTCAAGAAGTCGCTGTCTCACATACCTTGAGCTGACCCCTGCAACCAGCATGTCCCAGATGTGCTCGTTTCTGGGTAAATGGGGATGGAGCTGGGAGACAGGGCACTTCAACAATACAGCACTTTCCCGGTGAATCTCAGTTCACTGCACAAGTGCAATGCAGAAAAGTTCTGCAAAAACTCAGCAGGTCATACAGCATATCCATTGGATGTAAGGAATAATCGACATTTCCGGCCTGAACCCTTTGTCAGGTAGAAGCAATAACAGCAGACATCCGAATTAAAAGGTGAGGGGAAAGGGGAGGAGGGGGCAGGGGTAGGGGAACAGGTTAACAGGTAAGAGGATGATGCAGGTGGAAGGGTAGGAGAGAATCAAGGGTAGGTCTCTGATAGGAGAAGGAAGGAAGGGGGTGGGGAACAGAAGAAAAGGAGAAGGATCGCTAAAGAAAGATTTGGGGGAGGGGATAGCAGAAATTGGAGAAGTCATTATTAATGCCGTCTGGTTGGGGAGTGACAAGTTTGATAAAGCTACCTCAATGTGAATGGTGGTTGCATGGACATATATTGGAACACTCCCACAGATTGTTCGTGCTCCCGAACGCCCAAGATTGAAGATGGCTTAATAAGGCCTGAGTCAATATCAGGAATCATTTACACTGCCCTCGACATGACTTCAAGCAACTGTTCAACCAGTGAACTGAGAATCATCCCTTGCGAACGCAGCAAATTAATGAGGTTGTTGCTCCAGAGGACTTACTCCCCGAGGGAAATGTTTGGTAGAGAATAGTCAGCTGCAAGAATTTCCAGCCTATTAGAAACTTGATCTCCAAATTGATCTGACCTTTATCCAAAAGCTTCTAACCCAAGGTCAGGACCATAAAACCTCCTGGGGGTCAAGTATCTTTCAAGAGAGTCATTTAAGTCACATATATTGTTGTCTCTCTTCGATGGAGATGCATTGATCTAGGATGTGGAGCGTTATCTTCAGAATCAGGTTTATGTGTGTCTTGAAATTTCTGGTTTTGTGGCAGCAGTATTGAACAGAACAAGGTGAAAAAAATGACTATAAGTAACAATTCCATAAGAACGATTTTAAAAAATACTAATGCAAAAAAAAAGTGAAGTAGTGTCTGTGGTTCATTGTCCGTTCAGACATGTAATGGTGGAGGAGGAGAAGGTCTTTTTGTAATGTTGGATTCCTGTATCTTCCTGATAGTACCATGAGAAGAGGGCATGGTCTGGGTGATGAGGGTCCTGTCTTAGACAGAAGCAGCAGTGTGCCAGATGTCACCGGGAAGGGTAGTGAGTTCAGTTGCTATTTCAGGAAGAAAACAGAAACTATTTTCTTGCACGTGTCCTTCATGAAATGAAGACTAATGCCCATGATGGTGCTGGCTGAGTTCACGACTCTCTGGCGCCTTTTCCCTTCCTGGTGCCAGGAAAGTGATGCACCCCGTCAGATGCTCTGCATGGTACACCTGCAGAAATTTGCAAGGGTATTGATTGAAGTAAATAGGATGAAGGAGGAAGTGTTCAATTACACAGGTGGTTTGGCAATGGGTACAGTTCAGTTCTCTTTTTAAAATCCTCTCCTAACCTTGTGTTTATGTTTTGTGATAAACTCTCAGGTCCATTTAATGACAGACTGCTTGTGCAGATGTATCACTAGGGCCCTTTCAAACTGCTGTGTAAAATGGAGTTAACCGGGCAATTTGACCGGTTAGCACCCCAGTTACACGGCAGTTAGAAAGGGTCCAACCCAGTCCACCCAGTCGGAATCTAGCTCAGAGGTAGTCAGGGAACACAGTTAAACTTACCTAGGTCATGTCCACAGACGATTTGAACAGGAAAATGGCTGACCCGCTTATTCTGGTGACGTCAGCGCTTGCATGCGTGTCACCGAGCAGCCAGTTTCTGAACATCCTCATTGCGGGGGCGGGATCCTCTTATATCACCAGGTTGGCGATCCCCCTGCAATTTAAAAGGTGCTTCCAGCACCTTTACCCCAGTAATTGCACCCAGGACCCAAGAGGGCTCCCCAGGTGCTACAGTTTAAAAGGGCTCATGATAATTACACTCTCTTGTGGCCTAAATGTGGCAAGACAGAGGCATGCTGTTGCAGTGTGAGACACTTCCGTTGGCATGCTTGGGAATAAATATAGGTACTCCGATCGGCAGAGGTTGACCACTTTTGGAGAGAGGCTGGGAATGTTCAAATGGAGAGTGAGTGTCGAAAATTTATTGTCTTAGACCGAAGCAGCAGTGTACCAGATGTCGAAGGAAAGAGAAGTGAGTGCAGTTGCTACTTCAAGGGAGAGGGTGCTCAGAAAGCTGAATGGTCTAAAGGTGGAGAAGTCTCCTGGACCAGGTGGATTGCACCCTTGGGTCCTGAAAGAAGTAGTGGTAGAGATTGTGGAGGTGTTAGTAATGATCATTCAGGAATCAATGGACTCTGGCATGGTCCCAGAGGACTGGAAAATCATAAATGTTACCCCACTATTCAAGAAGGAAGGGAGGCAATGGAAAGAAAACTATGGGCTAATTAGCCAGATGTCAGTGGTTGGGGAGATGTTGAGTCAATTGTCAAGGACGAGGTTACAGGGTACTCAGCCAAAGCCAGTATGGTTTCCTTAAGGGAAAATCTTGCTTGACAAACCTATTGGAATTATATGAAGAAGTGACAAGAAGGATGGATAAGGGAGATGCAGTGAATGTGGTGTATTTGGATTTTCAGAAGACCTTTGACAAGGTACCACACATGACGCTACTTAACAAGATAAGAGCCGATGGTATATCAGGAAACATACTTGAATGTGCAGAGCATTGGCTGATTGGCAGGAAACAGAGAGTTGGAATACAGGGATCATATTCTGATTAGCTGCCTTTTACTAGTGGTGTTCCACAGGGGTTGGTGTTGGTGCCATTTGTTTTTATGTTGTATATAGTTATGGAATAAATGGTTTTGTAGCCAAGTTTGCGGATGATACGAGGGTAGGCGGAGGAGCAGGTAGTGTAGAGGACACACGGAGGCTGCTGAAGGACTTAGACAGATTAGGACACACATGTCAAACTCTGGCTCGCGGGCATAATTATATTTGGCCCGCAAGATCATTTCAAAAATATATTGGAGGTGGCCCGCTGGCCGCCGCGCCTGTATAGCGCATGCACAGTAATACAACAAATCCCAGAATGCCTCGTGCCTGACCTCACCAGGACCATTGCCAACTCCCCCTCCCTGCCGCAGGCCGATCCGCGACTCACGGTGACAGGGCTGCTGATCCGCCGAGATGCCGCCCTGCAGCGAGAGCCGATGCCCCCGCACTGTCGTTGTCCAACCCGATCGCCCGCAAACCCCGCCCTCCCGCACACAGGCCTGAGTAAGTATTATGAACTTTAATCTCAGGATAAAACGATCTTCCAATAGTTTCATGTCACAGTGATAAATATATTCTTGCTTAAAAATGGTCCTGCACCTGGATACAAGCTCATTAGGCATAAAACTTGAAAAGTGTGTAAATCAAAGGATATCTGTACCAATGGAAAAAGGGCAAGGCAAATAACCCTGCTAGAGTTCATGCCCACAATCAGTCACCCATTTGATTGTTTCAGGAATCATGTTATTCTCCCACATTCTCAATAGCCCTCAGATTTTACTATTCGACAGCACACTAGCAACATTTGACAAATCCTCTATAGAGAAATATGATTTATTGAATATTTTATTTCTCATTTGTTAATGCTTCTGGAAAGAGTTTATCCAAAACTATTATTAAACATTTATTTTAATAAGAAAAAGTTTAACATTACATATGTTGAAAGAAGAGAAAACATGCAGATGTTGTTGAAAATTTTCAATAAATATTTACTTCGGCCCTCGACTTAGTCCAAGCTTTTAATTTTGGCCCTCCGTGAATTTGAGTTTGACACCCCTGGATTAGGAGATTGGGCAGAGAAGTGGCAAATTAAATATAATGTCAGAACGTGTAAGGTCATTCACTTTGGGAGAAAATTTGTTGTTTTAAATGGGAAGAATATTGAAAATGCCCACATGTAACGGGACCTGGGAGTCCTCGTGCAGGATAACCTGAAGGTCAACTTGCATGTTGAGACGATGGAGAAGAGGGCAAATGCAATGCTGGCATTCTTTTCTTGAGGGATGTGATGTTGAGGCTTTATAAGGCAATGGTGAGACCTCATTTGGAGTACCATGAGCAGTTTGGGCTTCTCACTCAAGAAAATACGTGCTGAAGTTGGAGTGGGTTCAAAGGAGGTTCACGGGGGTGATTTCAGGAATGAAAGGGCTATCATGTGAGGAGAGTTTGACAGCTCTCGACCTGTATTCATTGGAATTTAGTAGAATGAGGGGGGGATCTCTTTGAAACATTTCAAATGTTGAAAGGCATGGACAGAGTAGATGTAGAAAGGTTCTTTCCCATGGTGGGAGAGTCTAGGACAAGAGGGAACAATTTTAGGATTGAAAGGTGTCCGTATAGTACAGAGATGTGAAGGAATTTCTTCAACCAGAGGGCAATACAACTGTGGAATTTGTTACTACAGGCAGTCGTGGAGGTCAATTCATTGGGTGTATTTAAGGCAGAGATTGATAGGTTCCTGATTATCCAGGCCATGAGGAAAAGGCTGGGCAGTTGGGCTGAGTGGGAAAATTGATTCGCTCATGATTAAACGTTGGAGATTGATGGGCTGAATAGCCTACTCCTGCTCAAATGGGTGGGTGCAGTGATGGTGGCCACCATGAGGGTGGGTATGCACCACCTGGATGTGTACTGTGAGTCCAGTGTTGTTCATCAGATACCAGAGTGGTGGGTGAATGTGATTCAGGACTCAGTGGCAGTGTTTCAGGTGGGGTTCAATTTGCAAGGAATTGAAGAGGGAATGCTCTGGGAAAAGTAAAATATGGAGATAGACCAGATCTCTGCAAACTTAAGAGGTTCATGGAGAAGAGACTGGAGGCACTTCCTGGGGTCAAAGAGGGTCCGTCAGCCCACCATGTCCACACCGACCTTATTGCAGTATCTTGGAACTGTATCAAAGGTTCAAATGTTCCTTTTATTGTCACATATAATGCATTAAAATGTAATATACATGATGCACTTCAACCTTTCTGCTGTAAGGCAGACAGAGTATTGCCCAGTGCCCATAAAATTAAGAGAAAGTGAAGCAAAATAGAAATACTGAGTGTCTGTGGTTTTACCTCCAATACCCACCCAGCTTCTGGAGCCGCACAGACTCCTATTGAAATAAACGGTAACCCAAACTCCAGATCCAAACCCCCGGCATGATCATGAAGCCTTCAGCACCCAAGACCCTTTGCCAGCCCTTCTTGCCCTCCACACCCTCTCTAATCCTGATTCTTGGTTTCTCCGAGCCAGAATCCAGAAGATCACAGCTTATGTGGGGCCTTCAACCACAAGTTGCAAGCAGTCCGCAGCATGTGTGGGTCCTTCAGCCACTAAGCCCCCTCGCTGGTCCGCTGCCATGGTCATTGTCCTATAAGGTCTTCTCCAATGCTTTCCTTCTCAATGTGGGGTGTCCTCCCTGTTTCTGGTGCCAGTCCATTTCTTGCTCGAAGTCTGCAATCCCTTGTAGCACAGGTCATCTATCTTGGCACAGATGTCCATGGTTATAGGATTTTAAAGCCTATATGAAGCTGTTGGCATCATGCATGGGCAGTGTTGTAATATTTTCTGATTTATCTAGTAAGGGCCTGATTGTTCCTCATTGAAAGAAATTGTTCCTGAACCTAGAGGTGCTGATCTTCATTTGAAGGTAGAATAAGAAGAAGGTGTTGATGTGGCGGAAAGAAAGTTCTTTCCATGACTGGAAACTGCAAAGTTCTCTTGTGGACCAAGTGGTCTATTAGAATGAACTACTGATGCTAAATTTAGGGTGCTGGAGAAAGCACTGCCCCGTGAGGTTTGAAAAGTGGCTGAGAGAAAAACACAATGAAGAAATTGATCCATTGTTAATTACACCCCTCAGAAAAAGGATAAACGAGAATAAGGATGCAGTATTAAAAAAAAAACAAAAAAATCCTTAGCCTTTCCTACCTGTATATACCTATCACCTCCTACTTGTTTCCTTTCCTCCCTCCTCTCCTATTCCCCCCTCCGCCCACATTTTAATTCAAGCATCCCTGTATTCCTAATACTTAAGGGCCCAGGCTCAAAATGTTGGTTACCTTTCATGTCCTATGGATGCAGCATGTCCTGCTCAGTCCATCTGCGTAATGGTATCATCACTGGATCCTGTGACAGCATGTTCAGAATCAGAATCTGTTGTCATTTTCAAAGGCAGTGGGGACCTTTTATGAATCATTTTCAGAATCTCTGAAAATGAAGAGTTGACTGGATGAATTGGTATGATCTAAGTGTAACATGCTTTTTTAAAAACTTTAACACATATCCGAATGCACTCTGTATTTTTCAATGTGGAATTTGAATTTCAATAAAAATATTGAAGAAGAAAAAGGATTTATTGTCAGAATCAGAATTTATTGGCATGAACAAGTCAAGAAATTCAATGTTTTTGCGGCAGCGTCGTAGTGTAAACGTTCATATTATAAACATCTTATGATATTACTATAAAATTAAAATAATAACAATATAGTGCACTAAAGGTAAGACTGTGTCTTTAGTTCTGTGATTATTCAGGAATCTGATGGCAGCGGGGAAGAAGTTGGCCTTGTGCTGCTGAGGGCTCGTCTTTAGGTTCCTGTACATTTACCCCGATGATAGCAGAGTGAAGAGAGCATGGTGGGGGTTATTTGAGGATAGAGGCTGCTATTTTAAGACACGACCTCATGTAGATCTCCTCGCTGGAGTGAAGTCTGGTGCCTGAGATGTCACAGGCCAAGTTAACAACCCTTGGAGTTTATTCTTGTCATGAAAGTTGATGCCTCTACCAGAAATTTTATGCTTCTGAGGGAGTTCGAGATGATGGTTCCATTGAATCTTTTTTGTCAGAATTAAATTTGCCAATATTAGGGGAAGATGATGTGAAGAAACTGGATTCTCCTTTGACAGATTTAGAAATAAAGGATGTTAATCAACAAAAGTCTCCAGGAGATGATGGGTTCACTGTTGAAGTTTTTTATGATGATCTGTCCTCTTTATTTATGGATGTTCTTCATCGGGTAATGGAGGAACAAACTTTACCAAACCCGTGTTTAAGTGCAATAATAATGGTTATACCCAAAAAACATAGAGATCCTTTGAATGTAGCTTCATATCGGCCAATTTCTTTATTAAATGTGGATTATAAAATAATAGCTAAATTATTGGCAAATAGACTTGCTAAGTACTTACCACAATTGGTGCATGCTCACCAGGCTGGTTTTATTAAAAATAGGTATGCCTCTGACAATATTCTTAGAGTGATTTCGCTGATCAATGCTTCACGTCAGCAACCCAACCTACCAATGGTAGTTGCTTTAGATGCTGAAAAAGCTTTTGATAGGGTCGAATGGAATTTTTTTATTTAAAGTTTTGGAGAAATATAAGTGTGGACCCTTTTTATTGATTGGGTGAAGGCATTATATAATAATCCCATTGCTAGGGTGGTGACAAATGGTCAAACCTTCTTTCTTTAAATGATCACGTTCAACCCGTCAAGGTTGTCCTTTGTCGCTAGCTCTATTTGCGTTGGTCATTGAACCGTTAGCTCAAGCTATTAGGCAGAATGAGAATATTAGAGGTATAAGGATCGCAGATGATGAATATAAGATTAATCTATTTGCTGATGATGTTTTGAAATATTTAACTAATCTGGAACGATCTTAAATTTACTTCCAAGAATGTTTAGAACAATATGTTAAATTATCAGGATATAAAGTGAATTGGGACAAAAGTGAAATATTACCAATCTCTGAGGGAAATTATGACCAGTGTAGACAAATTACTAAACTCCGTTGGACAGATAAAATTAAGTATTTAGGGATAATGATTGATGTAGATATTCAATCATTGTATAATTTAAAATATGTACCATTAATGAGAAAGATTAAAGCAGATTTAATTAAATTGAAGGATTTACCTTTGTCATTAATAAGTTGAGTAAATTGTATTAAGATGAATATCTTTCCATGAATTCAGTATCTCTTTCAATCGATTCTTTGTTTACTTTCGAAATCTTTTTTTTATGATTTAAATAAAGTAGTTTGAGAGTTTCTATGGAAGGGAAAATTAGCTCGAGTAATGATACATAAATTTTTTTTAGGATTTAAATAAAGTAGTTTGAGAGTTTCTATGGAAGGGAAAATTAGCTCGAGTAATGATACATAAATTGACCTGGAAATATGCTTTGGGAGGTTTGCATTTTCAAAATATTACGAAGCAGCTCAATTAAGATTTATTAACCGTATGTTGGATATTTCGTGCCCCCCTAGGTGGGCCAGGGTAGAACTGGCTGGTATATCGGAACCTTACTTATTTCAATTTGTATTTAAATGAAATTCTGTTTTATTACAGAGATATAATGTACTGATTTTGAAACATTTGTTAGAGATTTGGACTAAAAGGAATTTATTAATAGGCTCAAAAGGTAAAATATCAGTTCAAGCCCCAATATATCAAAATAAATTGATTCCTTTTTCATTGAATAATAGATTTTAAGAAAATGGCAGACTAAAGGAATAAAGTTATTGCAGGATTGTTTTGAAGAGGGTAAACTTTTATCATTTAATCAACAGAGAAAAATTTGGAATTTCAGTGAATTCTTTGTTTGTTTATTATCAAATTAGAGAGTTAGTGAAAGATAATTTTGGAAGAGAAATTAAAATTCCTGAGTTTATGAAATTTGAGTTTATGATTTCTCATTTTTCAGATAAGGCTCTTATTTCAGAGATGGTATGTGTTGTTACAAGACACTATGGATAAAATAAATTGAGATAAATCCAGAATTAAATGGGAAAATTATTTAATTTGTGATATTAATCAGGCCAACTGGGAGATGATGTGTTTTGATGGTGTGAATAAATTGTTTAATGTAAGATATAATATGATTAACTATAATTTTTTGCATTAGTTATAGTTAACCCCTGAGAAATTGAGAAAATATGGATTTAGTAATTCAGAGTCGTGTTTTAGATGTGGATTACGAGTAGGAACATTTTTACATTCTGTTTGGCTTTGTGATAAAGTTCAATCATTTTGGTATAAAATTAGGGAATTTTTTCAAAATTTGTTTAAAATTCAATTCTTGTGAGATCCCAAAATCTTTTTGTTGGGTTATACTGCTCCATTTCTGGATTTGCGGTTAAATAAGTTTCAGACAGCATTTTTACATTTAGCATTAGCGGTAGCATGTAAATGTCTTGTGATTTCTTGGAAAGACAAAGTTGAGATAAAAGTAAATCGTTGGCATAACGAGTTGAGGTCCCGTATTTATATGGAGAAAATAACATATAATTTGCATGATAATTATGATTTTTTTTGTTAAGATGTGGTCACCTTATTTGAAATGTATGAATTCAGTAATATCTTAAACTGCTGTATGTATTTTTTTTAATTTTCTCAATGCTTCCCTTGTGGAGTTTGCTGAGGGTGGGGGAGGGGTGGGATAGTTGTAGTTTTCATTTTTATATTATGGATTTTGTAAAAGTTTTTGTTTTGAAAATATTAAATAAAGTTTTTTTTAAAATTTTAAAAAAAAAGAAAGTTGGTACTTCCATACCAGGCAGTGATACAACCAGCCGGAATGCTCTCCACGGTACAGCTGTAGAAGTTTACAAGAGTCTTCGGTGACATACCAAATCTCCTCAGACACTTCACAAAGTATAGCCGCTGGTGAGCATCCTTTGTGATGGCATCAACGTGGAGACTCCAGGACAAATCTTTGTAGATGTCATGAGCATGTGTCATACAATTCGTTGTTATGAGGCAACATTATTAAGTATTACAGGAGCAAAATTGCTGTAAATTAAATTTCACAAGGCCACATTATTCAGGAAATGGACAGCAAACTTTCTCGTGGATCGCAATGTGCTGCTAGTTCCATGTTGCATTCCTGGTGAAGGGCTGATGCTCAAAAGGTTGACCACCTGCTGCCGTCCATGGATGCTGAGGGTCCTGCTGAATTCCCCCAGCACGCTTGCCTATTGTTGGAGTTCTTCACCATCTGCAGTCTCTTTGTTTACCCCATATTTTTCCAGGCAAGGGCCTGGGAGACCAGACGAATCATGGTTTTTAAAGTGGTGCTCCGGATTCAAATACACTGACCTTAGAGCGTATGTGAAGTCTCAGTCTGACATCTTCAACGTAAGGCAAAAGCTCTGGGACAGTGTTTTATTCCTTGACTGAAGCATCAGGCTAGCCACTCTCTGAAAGTCGGTGTTAACCGTCCTGACCCACAAATGGGTGCGAACGTCAGCTGAGCCACACTTCTTGCAGGATGTGGATGCTGCTGTAACATAGCTCATGGGCTGGAAAGTCTGTTACTCTGCCCTATCTCTAAATTAAATGTTGTTATTGCTCATCTTTAAATGCCCCAGAGAAGATGGTGTTGAGCCTCTTTCTTGAACCACTGCAATCTTTATATAGGTGATGTCTCTATGCAGTTTGTGGCAATACCCAGTGATTCAGACTCCGGGATGGTGAAGGAGCAGCAATAGGTTTCCGTGCATGACCTGGCAGGGAATCTGGTCGATGGCTTTCAATCTGCCTGCTCTAAAGATCCTCAGTGATAGGGATTGGGAGGTGCTGCCAGACCAGCAGGTAAATGCAGTGCGTATTGTAGGTGAAACTCACAGCTACCACTGTACAAGTGTAGAGTTTTATTGGACAACTGTCAGTCAGGTGAGTTACTTTGCTCTGGATGGTGTTAAACTGATTATAGGTTTGCAGAGCAATGCTCAGAGGCAGGTGAAGCATATTCTTGCTCTATTTTTATTTATTTTGTAAGGTGGTTTATATAAATGTTTGTACTGTGATGCTCTGAGAAACAACACATTTCCTGACATCTTCATGACCATAAATTCTGATTCATAAACCTGATGTGCAACAGTTGGGTGAGGTCAGGAGTGGGTCACTCATTAGGGAACACCCAGCATCTGACAAACAATTGGAGTCCCGAGCTGCTGTGTAATGAAAGCCTTGCTAATCATTTCCCCACTTTTTCAATAGTAAATTTTAAAATGTAATTTTATGGCAACTTTGACATCTGTAACACTGCTGCAAAACAGCAAATTTTGTGGCACATTCAGCACAAGAAATTCTGATTCTAATCTACAAACTGCTCTCAGGACTTGCACAGATTCAAAATATAAGCTGCACTCCGTGAAAGAAGCACTTTAGTCTGCCCGAAACCTGTTCATCTTCCAGTATGGAGAAGCCTATGATTGTATGATGCTCACTGGCACATTCCAGAATGCTGGAGCAGGTTCTAAGGTTCAGTGCAGACAATGTAAAGACCTTGTGAGGACATTGGACACTGAGGGACTGAGACCTGTGGGAAAAGTATCTCAAACACTTGAAATGCATGTCTTCCAAGGAGTGCCAGCAATGATTTATACATAGAACGTGCTCACACTACAAATGACGACATTTGGGATTCCTGACGAAGGGCTCAGGTCCAAAACATCGGTTACCTTTTACTGATGCTGCCTGTCCTTGTACCTTCATACCCCTCCCATTCATGTACCTGTCCAAATTTTTCTTAAATGTCAAAATTGAGCCTGCACTTCAGATCCAGCTTGTTCCATCCACTCACCACTCTCTGCATGAAGTTTCTCCCCCTAATGTTCCCTTTGAACATTTCACTTTCACCTTTTAACTATCGTCCTCTTATTCTGGTCTCAGTAGAAAAGGCCTGCTTGCATCTACTCTATCTATACCCCTCATGATTTTGCTTACCTCTGTCAAATCCCTCCTCATCCTCTGATGTTCCAGGGAATGAACCCATTAACCTTTCCCTGCAACTCAGATCCTCAAGTCCTGTCACATGTAAATTTTGTCTGCATTCTAACAATCTTATTGATACCTTTCCTGTAGTTAAGTGATCAAAGCTACTCACAATCCTCCCCAGTTAACCAGGAGAGTTGGCAGATGCTGTGATTGACGTGCAACACACACAAAAGTGCTGGAAAAACTCAACAGGTCACACAGCTTCTCTCCAACCTGATGGCATTAACCTCCAGTTTCAGTTAAATCCCCTCCAATGTCTTTATTTCCCTGTCTCCTTTCCTGCAGCTCCCCAACCCTTTCCCTTTCCTCTCCATTCAGAGTTATCACTTTCCCTACCACTTATCTTTTTTCTCTTTTCTATCCTCACCTGTATCCATCCATGACCTCTTACCTGTTTGACTATATTCATCCCTTGGTCTTCTTTCCTCCTCTCTCCTCCCTCCCCCAACCTTTCGCTCATACCTTGGAAAAGGCTTCAGACCTGAAGAGTTTGTTACCCTTTGCTTCCTAAGGAGATACTACTGGACCCACTGAGTTTCTCCAGCACTTTTGAGTATTGCATATCCTACTCCAAATTGAGCCTCACCAATATTTCATGGAGCTTTGTCAGAATATCTAAACTTTCATACTCAGTTCTTTCTTTGATGAAGGCCATAAGCTTCCTTTGTGACCCTTTCTATCCATGACACTATTTTCAGGGAATTATATCGCTCTATTCCCAGATCCCTCTGTTCCATTCATTCCTCAGATGGTACTTGTCACTTCCGGGCTGGTGGCCTGGATCTTCCTGAATGCCGGCAGCTCATTGTTCAAAAGGAAAATGCATCTTTGGTTATGCAGACATCTTGAGGGTCTTATTTTAACATACCTTTCACATGATGCACACTCTCTCCAGGTCGCCCTTTAGCTATGTGGAGCATTACCTCAGCTGAGGTAATTACTTCCATTGTTCCCTGGCCAGGTATCTTGCTTCTGCTGACCCCATTTGGTCTTTCATTATAAACATAATACTTCACTAATAGGGAACAGTTCAAACATTACAGAGTGACAAAGCCACTTCCAATTACATCGGCCTGTCCTTGGAGTCTTGAGAGTAAAGATCTGAGCAATTTATTCCCACTCATGTCACTGACTGTGCCAGGAAATTAGCAGCGTGGATTCTGAGCACCTCTCGGCTGCAGGAGTTTTCAGTGATTTATTTACTGCCCAGGGAGATTGATTATTTCTTTCTCTCGGCCTTGACTGGTTGGTTGAATTTGATATTATTGATGACATGTCACAGTTACCATTTAACACAAGGCTTCATGTTATATTGAACAATCCTCCTGCTTTACATAGAAAGCTGACATTACCTTGAAGCTGGAGGATGAGAATACATTATGCAAGATTAACTCCATTTTGTAGACTATTGCCTCTTTTGTCAGTTGGATGGTGCACAGATTCCCCTATAATCTTGAAAGAACAATTTGTGAAGCAAGGGACATGTTACAAAGACAGGTAAATGAATTAAAATACAGATCCATCCGGATCAAAGAAATGTTGGTACAGGATTAGAGGCATTTGCATTCTCAAATGTTTCAGATCCTATCAGAGGCAGATTACCAGGACTTGTATATCACTAATCACTAATACCCCTGAGCATAAAGCCGTCCAAAAGGTAATGGACGCAGCCCAGGACATCACAGGCAAAACCCTCCCCACTATCGAAAACATCTACAGGGAATGCTGCTGTCAGAGAGCAGCAGCAATCATCAAGGATCCACACCACCCAGCACACGCTCTGTTTTCATTGTTGCCATCAGGAACAATGTACATGTACATAAGACTCATACAAGCAGGTTCAGGCCTCATTTAAAGACTCTTTTGCACTTCATTGAATTTTTTCACTGTACTGCAGTTTGTTTATGTGTACGTTGAGTAGTTTTATTGCACAACCAACAAGTGGCCTGGGAAAAAGAATCTCAGGGTTGTATGTGTTGTCATGTATGCACTGACAATATATCTGAAAACTGGATAGTTCAACATTGTGGGTTGTTTTTGGATGGGCTGGCCGATAGGGCTTGGACTGATACACCTTGTTTCATGGGCTGGGCGATTGGTTTTACACTAAGAGACTGGGTGATGGGGCTTTGACTGAGAGACCTTGGGTGATAAGTGACAGGAAAAGGATACGGAAGGTTGTAAACTCAACCAGCGTCATCATGGGCATTAAAGATAACAATGGAGTCAAGACTAATGCCCATTACGGGACTGGCTAAGTTCACAATTCTCTGTATCCTTTTCCTGTCCTGTGCATACCATACCAGGCAGTGATGCAACCAGTCAGGAGGCTCTCCACAGTACACCTGTGGAAATTTGCAATAGTCTTTGGTATTCCTCCAAATCTCTTCAAATTCCCCATGAAGTATAGCTACTGATGAGCCTTCTTCATGATAGTTACGACTTGAAGGCCCCAGGATAGATCTTCAGAAATGTTGACCCAGGAATTTGAAGTTCTTTACCCTTTCCACTGCTGACCCCTTGATAAGGACTGGTTTGTGTTCTCCTGGTTTCCCTTTCCTGAGTAGTCAGTGGAACTAGGCAGAATAATAGTTCAGCATGGTGCTTTAACATTCTACGGTTCTTTGGACCTTGTGACCTTAGTAAGGGGCCTGGTGATCATGGAGAAATACCAAGTGGCTTGGGTGTCGGATTGGTAACGGGCTGTATTGACTTGGGTGATGAGAGGGTGACGGGCTGGATGGTCTTGGGTAACGGGCTGGTAGTCAAGTTTATTGTCATATGATTGTACAAGTACAACCCAACAAAACAGTGTTCTCCAGTCCTCAGAGCAAAACATGCAGACACACAACCAGACATAACATACAAGCAGAACAAGTATTTCAACTATACAAATAAATATTGTTTTGCACACATGAGTTTCAGAGGGTTAATGTGAGCAGTTCATCAGACATTCAGTGTCCTCACTGCCCATGGGAAGAAGCTGTTTCTCAGCCTGGTGGTCCTGGCTCTGATACTCCTGTATCTCTTCCCCAACGGAAGCAACTGAAAGATGCTGTGTACAAAGTTGAGGGATCCTCAATGATTTTGCACACCCTCTTCAGACAACAATCACAGTAGACCATGTCGACGAAGGGGGGCAGGCAGGGGGCAAGGGAGATTCCAGTGATCCTGCCAATTTTATGATCCTGTGGATTGACCACTGATCCATTTCTCTGCAGCAACCGTACCACAGTGTGATACAGCAGTCAGGACACTCTCAGAAGGAGATGCTGCACCTTCCTGACAAGTGAGATGCTGGTCCACGATAGGTCACTAGTTGAGTGATCTCCAAGACACACTGTTCTCCACTCTCTCTTTTCTACAGTTATTAATGTGTAGTGGAGAGTGGTTGTCCCTGGTCCTCCTGAAGTCCACGATCATCTCTTTCCTCTTGTCCATGTTGAGACTCAGGTTGTTACACTCACACCATTATCATGAGATTTTCCACCTCTTCTCTGTAGTGCGACTCATCGTTGTTGCTGATGAGGCCGACGACTGTCGTGTCACCTGCAAACTGGATGGCACAGATGGAGCTGGATCTGGTGATGCAGTCGTGTCAGTAGAGTGAACAGGAGTGAGCTGTCGGAGGTTCCTAAGAATGATTCTGGGAAAGAAAGGGTTATCATAGGAAGAGCATTGGACACATCTTGGCCTGTACTCATTGGAATTTAGGAGAATGAGAGTGGATCTCTTTGAAACATTTTGAATGTTGAAAGACATAGACAGTATAGATGTAGAAAGATTGTTTCCCATGGTGGGAGTTTGCCATAGAGGACCTTGGGTGTCATGCAGGATACCCTGAAGGTAAACTTACAGGTTGATTCAGTGGTGAAGGGGGCAAATATTTGCATTAATTTCAAGAGGAACAGAATTGAAGAGCAATTTTGGACTCTTCATTTAAGAAAGGATATACTGACGTTAGAGAGGATTCAAAGAAAGTTCATTAGGATGATTCCAGGAAAGAAAAGGTTATTGTATGAGGAACATTTGACACTTCTTGGCCTTGACTCATTGGTATTCAGGAGAATGAGGGGGGAATCTCACTGAAAGATTTTGAATGTTGACATGAACAGATAAGATGTAGAAAGGTTGTTTCGCATGGCAAGAGAGTCCAGGAAAAGAGAGCACAACTGCAGGATTGAAGAGCATCTGCTTAGAACAGTTGCAGAGGAATTTCTTTAGCCAGAGGGGAATTTATTGCCACAGGCAATTGTGGAGGCCAAGTCATTTGGGTGTATTCAAGACAGGTTGATATTTCTTGATTAGCCAGGGCATCAAAGGTATGGAGTGAAGGCTGGGCAGTGGGGATGAGTGGGAAAATGGATCAGTACAGGATGGGCTGAATAGCCTGTTTCTGGTTCTCTGACTTGTGGTCTGTTTTACAGTGAACAACTGATGCGTAAAGACCCATTTCCAATGTGCAAGAAAGGTTCAATGATGTTGGACATGTTTCTGCTGATGCACCACTCGAAGAATGAATTTACAGCAAGCCCAACAGGAAAAATGGGAGGAGAAAAATCTATCGACCTCTCAGAAGATCTGATTTAATTCTTGCTTTACACAGTTTACAGGGTGACAGTTTTTAGCTTTTAGAGGGTTGTTGAGCTTTATTTATTTAATATTTTCTCTTCCAATTTTTACCATGTGTTGCTGGTGCAGGCATTCGTCAGATGTCCAAAGGATATGATGTAGAACACAGGCAGAGCAATTGATCCAATTTGAATGAACTGATGATTATACCTGGACTTTTAACCCCTTTCACACTGCCAATCCTCCTAAGAACCAGATAAAGACTGGGCCTGCTGCACTCAGGAGCTTTTCACATTGCACCGTGATTTACCTGGTTAATTAACAACCGACATTTTAAGGGGGGACGTCCCACCTCCAGCAGTGACAATGCAGATTGTACTTTCACATCTCCAGAAGGCAATTAGTGAGTTACCTCTGCTGGGCTTTGACACTTAACCCCATTAAGCGTCAGAGCCCAGTTGCCCTGTCGGGCTAGGATGTTTCACACCGTGTGATTACCAGATATGGACTGTGACAGTACAGATTCTATCACCAATGTGTATATGTACATATCTACAGAGGTTAATGTAGGATGACTGTGATTGGCTGAGAGTGTAGCCACACCTACTGGCAGGTCTTAAAGGATTGTTCCTAACCAGACCAGGTCATTCTGGACTGGTCGACCTAATTGTGATATGCTCCAGTCTTTTAGTTAATAAAAGCCTTGGTTTGGATCAATAAGTCTGGTTCTTATGACGCGCATCACAATTTTATTAACTAAAATATTTTGAAGGGATGGAGCGGATGCTACGGCTGGAACGCCTTGACATCGACCCACAGTCAGCTACAGCCTCGAATGACTTTAAGCACTGGGTGGGATGCTTCAAAACATACTTACAGCTTTCTGATCCTGCTGTGATAGAGGACAACCATCGACTACTAATATTGATGACTATGGTGTCCCCAAGAGTCTACCAGAGTGTCCAGGACGTGACCACTTACGCCGCAGCCATGAAGGTTCTGAAAGGGCTCTACGAGCGACTGGTGAATTGGTCTATGCTCGGTACAAACTTGTTACAAGGAGGCAACAGCCCGGTGAGTCGGGTAAAGCTTATATTCAGGCACTAAGGGCAATGGGCAGGGACTGTGCCTGTACAGACAGAACTGCTGCGGAGACCACAGACGATCTTATTCGGGATGCTTATGTAGCTGGGGTTTGATCGAATGAGATGAGGCAGCGCCTGCTAGAGCACGGGGGAGAAAACCTAGAGGACGTGATCCGGATCGCAGAGACGATGGAGGCTGCGGTCTTAAGTATGGACATGTACTCTTGGGACTGGACCCCACACTCTGATGTGAGTAGGATGCCCTCCCTCTAACCTACTACTGCCGCTACACTGTCTGATGCAACCCCAAAGTGTTATTTCTGCAGGAGGAACAAGCACAGCAGGTCCTAGTGCCCGGCGAGAAAAGCCAGGTGCCAGAAGTGCCTTAAAAACGGCCACTTTACTGTAGTCTGTCGCTCCAAAATGGCCATCGTCAAACACAGTGCCTCGTGTGAAGCCAAATCGCCAGTCTCCATTTCAAACACTTCTTCCTCAGAGCTCTCATCCAATGAGACTGAGGACTCCACCGCGTGGCAGCGCCTGACGTCACGGGGCAGACACTGAGCGCGGAAGGTACAACCCACCCTCACCGCAATGACGTTCACCCTACCTGCAACATCCAACCATGCCCAAGCCCTGACCTCAATGTCTGCTGCCGACCAGGGACCCGCTGCCGCCGTCAATCAGCGACCCGCCGCTGCTGCTGCCGACCAGGGACCCGCCGCTGCTGCTGCCAACCAGGGACCTGCCGCCGCCAACCAGGGAGCCGCTGCCACTGCCGCTGCCATCTGGGGACATGCTGACGCTGCTGACCAGGAACCCGCCACCACTGACCGCCCCACTGCTGACCGCCCCACCGCTGACCACCCCACCGCTGACGGCAAGCAGCGACTCACAACACTTACCTTTGGCTACAGGCAGCAACACCAAATCTGCAACACTGTTTTGTCAGGTCCAAATGTTTGCGTGACATCATCTCACACACACGTTGACACCTACCCCTGTGACCACAAGAAATGCCCACACCTCCGCGTTTGCCACCATTCGGGGTCCCAACATAGTCCTACCAAGTGAAGTCAAACTTCATTTGTGAATCTGCAGGGATCATCCACTTTTTGATCAACCTCCCATGCATGAGCTTGACAAAGGTCTTGCCAAAGTCCAACCAGACAACGCCTTTAGTGTTTTCCTTCATTAGCTTTTCGGTTGACCTCCTCTAATAACAGAAGCATTCAAGATGCTTTGAGATAGAAACATGAATGCGCAAAGACTGAGGGATGTGTGAAAACATCCGAAATTTAGTTCCATTTGTGCATCATGGTTAGCGGGACACCATCACAGCACCAGTGACCTGGCTTCAAATTGGGCACTGTGGTAAGGAATTTGCATATTCTCACCATGTCTGTGTGACCTTTTCCTGGGTGTTCTAGTTTCCTCCCTCTCTCCAAAAATATACAGGTTTGTAGGCTAATTTGGGTGTAAAGGGCAGCATGAGTTTAAATGGCCGAAATCGGTTTTTACCATGCTGTAAATACAATGTTTTTAAAAATGTAAAATTACATTTAGTGCAGACACATGGGCCAAAGGGCCTGTAGCCATGCTGTACTCTTCGATGTTGGAAGTCATTTAAAAGCTGATAGTGGAAGGTGAAGCAAACAAGCGTACCTGTGGGTTGACTGCATGGGGACATGTACTGTCACACAGTCTGAGAAAAGAAATTAACATGCCTTGTGTCACATCCAGACCTCCCAGGAGAGAGGCTTTTAAGTTCTGAACCAAAGTAGCATGCTGCCCTTGAGCTGAAATTGGCCACAATAAGGACTCATGAATTGTTTATTGGGACATTGGCAACCCTTTGATAAACATATAAAGGTTTTGGAAACAGCAAGATCCTAAGTATTGTGAGACAATATGGCTACTCCTGCTCTATTAATTCTTCCAGCTTCAAGCAATAGAGGGAGTGTGTGACATCTTTACAACGGTAAGGTGCCTTATATCAAATTACAGTGGCACCTTTCTCACAGCAAGATGCATTCTGTGTACACCTTGTGGTTTGACTAATGGGTTAAGAATTTTTTAAAGATTTAATTAGTTCCTGAAGCAGGCAGCGACACTATGAAGAAGACAGCATTAGTTGCATAAACAAATTTGCAAGCCCACATTTATAAAAAGAATCTATTAGATAAAGAAACGTATGTTAAATAAAAACTGTTTTGTCTGTCCCCATGGAAGACTATTCACTCTGGTTAGAATGTGGCAAGGTTTTTAAGTTTTTTAAAAAATTTAGACATACAACACAGCAACAGGCCCTTCAGGGGCACGAGCCTGTGCTGGCCAATTATACGCAAATAACTTACAACCCTCATACGTTTTGAAGGTTGGGAGGAAACTGGAGCCCCCGGAGGAAACCCACGCAGACATGGGGCGAATGTCTGACAACACTGGATTTGAACCTGGGTCGTTGGCACTGTAATAATGCTAATCACTAACCGTGCTCCCCATTTGCTGCATTTGAGATTTACTGTTAACAGTTTGGATGAGAAGGCATTTTCAGGGTGAAAGAGATGACAGATGTAAGCAACCTGCCATGCTTGATCAGTCGGTGGCAACACTAGGTAAAGAACTTCACTTGTCGGTTTAATTTAATTTTAATGTTATCAATGCAGCGCAGTAGAAAGTCCTTCCAGTCCATGAAACCCATGCCGCCCACAATGAACCTATCAACACCTTGCATTTTGGAGGGTGGGAGGAAACTAGAGCACCTGAAGAAAGCGCACGCGGTTAACGGGGAAAATGTACAAACTCTGACAGCTCTGGATTCAAATCCGGGTCTCTGACGCTGCCATAGCATTATGTTACTTTCTACAGCGCTAACCGTGCCACGCCTCTCATAGATATTCTCAGTTATGAAGTGGATTCTACCTTTGTTAAATCTTGGACTAAATATTTTATGCATGAAATGTATTACAACAGGATAAACATTTTAAAAGCAGATGAAACATGAAAGCCTGCAGATGCTGTGAATGTAAAAAAAAACACAGAAATGCTGGAGGAGCTCAGCATTAGGGTTGGATGGAAACTGCAAGACCTGGTGAATTTCTCCAGCATCTCTGTGATATTACTTTAAAAGCAAGGACTAATAACAGGTGTATATTAATGCACACTCTAGGTTTAGATAGGAGTATAAACCAAAACTTCTCGGTGCAGATTTGGAATGGGAATCGAGAAAGTGTGCACTGATCTAGTGGTAATGTTGGAGGGTCAGAGGTCCAGAGGGCTTGGACTCTGGATCTACAGACTCGCATTGCAGCAGATAGCAATTGTAGAGGAAAGAAACTTTAAATTTGAAGCAGGAACTTTGGTCATGAAAAGGACTGGTTTATTACAGCGGAACTCCTGGCCCCATCAGGTGGAGAAGTCTCCTGTTCCGTCTGAGATTGTAGATCCACAGTGGATGGCTCGAGGACTTCCAGCTGGGCTGAAGCAGTTATAAAGCAGCTCCATGTGTGGTGGGGTGGAGCAGTTCAACCTCAACTTCTGAAAGCCAATTAACAGCTGCCACCTTCCCAATCAAGTCTATTATCATCCAATTGTACAAGTACAACCCGACAAAACAGCATTCTCCGGACCTCAGTGCAAAACACACAGACACACAACTAGACAAGCAATACATATGTGGGAAAAGTATTCATATATACAAATAAATACATAAATAAATATTGTTTTGTAAATCTGAGAGTGTGTCAGATGATTAATGTGAGCGGTTCCTTTGGTCATTCACTATTCTCACTGTCTGTGGGAAGCAGCTGTTCCTCAGCCTGGTGGTGCAGTCTCTGATACTCCTCTATCTCTTTCTCACAGAAGCAGCTGAAAGATGCTGTAGACAGGGTGGAAGGGGTCTTCAGTGATTTTTTTTTGGGCCCTCTTCCAACTAAGATCCTGGCAGATCACGTAGGGAGACTCCAGTGATCCTCTCTGCCACTCTTCTGATGGTGGTTTGACCTCAAATCCATTTTGCTGTAGCAACCACACTACACTGCAATGCAGTCAGCCAGGATGCACTTGATGGTGCTCCTGTAAAAGGGTGACATGAGGTGGCTGGTAGCCTTGCCTGCATCAGTCTTCTCAGTAAGTGCAGTCACTGCTGTATCTTCCTGACATGTGAGATGTGTGTCCGTGATGGGTCACCTGTTAAGTGAACTCCAAGGATCTTGGTGCTCTCCATTCTCTACTGCAGAGTTGTTGATGTGCAGTGGAGAGTGGTCATTCCTGATTCTCCTGAAGTCCATGATCATCTCCTTCATCTTATCCACGTTGAAACTCAGGTTGTTATTCTCACACCATTTCACAAAATGGACAATAATTGCTGATACTGGCTGTGGTGTTCACATCCTGAGAATGAATTTAGAAGAAAGAGAATCCACCTCAGCATTGCATCTTTTCATCGCTGAGATTCTTCTGCATTCACCTATCCCTCCCCAACATGTGCGACCATGCGAATATCTGTTCAGAAACAAATTTGCAATAAACTCTGGTACTTTGGGATCTGCACAACTGAATGATTTGCTGTTGGCTTGGTTTTCTGAATCAGCTGGAATTTGTTCCTGCTGACCTGGCTTCTGTTTGTAGATTCAAAGTCATTTGGACAAGTCTGAGCACGAAAGACTTTATATCTGACGCTCGCACATCTGCGCTCCCTGATGTATGATGGTTACAGATCACAAGCCACAAATGAAGTATGGCCTTTACATCCTCAAATTGTGCCTAATAATGCTGGACAATGAAGATTTTGCTTCTTGAACACATTTGGATGTGTTTTATGGATATTGGGTTGCTGAGCATTGAAATCACCTTCAGGGCTCTACACAAAGCTCTGGAACACCTGGACAGAAAAGATGCATACATCAGGGTGCTCTTTTATCGACTACAGTTCGGCATTTAACACCATCATCCCCTTAAGACTGATCAGCAGACTACAAGACCTGGGAGTTTGGATCCTGGATTTCCACAATCTCCATCAGTACCAGAGCACCACAGGGCTGTGTTCTTAGCCCCCTGCTCTACTCACTTCACACCTATGACTGGGTGGCTCAGTTCGACAATAACACTATGTACAAATTTGCCGACGATACCACGGTATTGGGTTGTATAAAGGAAGGGGGTGAGTCAGCCTACAGGAGGGAGATTGAAACTTGGCTGAATGGTGCAACAACAACAACCCTGCCCTCAATGTCACCAAAACTAAGCAGGGGATTGTTGACTTCAGGAAGGGAATGATCCAGTGATCATTGGGGAAATTAGAGGTGGAGAGGGTGAGCAAATTTAAGTTTTTGGGAGTCACTATCTCGGTGAATCTCTCCTGGAGCCAGGACACTAATGGCACAATGTCAAAAGCATGACAGTGCCTCTATTTCCTCAGGAGTTTGCTGAGGTTTGGCCTACATTGGAAATTTCAACAGAGGTATGGTGGAAAGTGTGTGACTGGCGGCATCATGGTCTGGTATAGTGACACCAATGCCCCAAGCATAAAGTTCTACAAAAGGTAATGGACAGAGCCCAGGACATCACAGGCAAAATCCTCCCCATCATCGAGAACGTTGTTGGCGGAGACCAGCAGCAACCATCAAGGACCCACACCA
This sequence comes from Narcine bancroftii, assembly GCF_036971445.1. Taxonomy (NCBI): domain Eukaryota; kingdom Metazoa; phylum Chordata; class Chondrichthyes; order Torpediniformes; family Narcinidae; genus Narcine; species Narcine bancroftii. The sequence goes on from NC_091472.1 coordinate 230,158,160, forward strand.
CCCAGCACATGCTCTGTTCTCACTGCTATCATCAGGAAAGAGGTATAGGCACCACAAGACTCGCACCGCCAGGTTCAGGAACAGGGGTAGCAGCTTTGATTATTGCTGCTTCTCTCTGTGACAGTGTTCCCTGTAGATGTTCTCGATGGTGGAGAGGGTTTTCCCCGTAATGTCCTGGGCTGTGTCCACTACCTTTTGCAGGGCTTTCTGCTCAGGGGTATTGGTGTTCGCCTACCAGACCATGATGCAGCACACAGACCACACCAGCCACCCCTGCCCCGACAGCCCCCCCCAGACCTCCCCTGCCCTGATGGCCGCCCCTGCCGACCTCCCTTCCTCAGTGGGGCGGGGGCTGTCAGGCATCGGGGAGTTGGGATCATGGACTGATGGAGTCATCAGCCCGTCCCCAGGCAGCCACTTACAGTGGCTGCACATTCAGGTGCGTCGGTGGAGCCCAGCACTCTGCCAATTATCCCTCCAGGAGGAGAGTTGGTGTCGACGCCTCAGAGGTCCTTCTGCTGCAAGAAAGGGAGATTATATGGCTTTACACTGGGGTGTTCGGGCCACCTGAAAGAGCCTATAGTACTCGGAAGATGCTTTGGTTGAATGCACTGTTATGTGTCCTCAGCCCACCGGCAGCACAGACTTCTTGAAAGTACTCAATACAACATCTTGTATTTACACAGCACTTTTAAGGCAGGAAAACATCCCCAGATGCACATCTTGGAAAAAGGCCAATTCATGTGAATGTGTGAAGCCACAGGGTGTGAAATACCTCCCACTGACAGTACATCTCAGTGTTATTGCCTTTTACTGAAGCACAGAATAAAAGCATTGTCATGGCAATAATGCAGATTTGTTTGGTGTGAAACTGTGAGAGATACCTGGGCAATTGGAACATGCAACTGCAGCAGGCCAAAGTATTTGTTCCTATAATACCACAAGACATAGGAGCAGAAATAGGCTGTTCAGCTCATCCAGCCTGCCCCACCATTTAATCAAGTCGTCACCTTTATTTATCATTCATACCATGCTTGTACGGTAAAGTCGAGATAGCCTTTCTCCAGGACCACAGAGTACATTTACATAAATATAAGTTAGAATAGAAGTTAAACACATTAAAGTAAAATACAGTAAAAGTTCATGGTACACTATTCACATATGTTCTGGGAATTCAGAAGCCTCTTGGCTTGGGATAAAAAAAACTGTTGCCCAATCTGGACGTGACGACGGGGCGAGCTGCAGTACCTCTGACCAGATGGCAGAAGGGAGAACAGTTTACATGAGAGGTGTGTGGAGCCCTTCACAATGTTTATTGGCCTTTGCTGCATTGTGTGTTGTAGATGTCCTCCAATGTAGGAAGTGAGCCCCCAATGATCTTTTCTGCTGACTTCACTATCTAGAGGCTCCGATAGCTCAGTGGTTAAGAGCACTGGTCTTATTCGTACCTCACTGGGGCCTCATATCTTGTGAGGGGTGCTGGTGAAAGTGGTGACTGTCTTCCTCACAGTAGCCAAAGTTAAACAATTTAATGCAGGGTTTTATGGTGATACATCCTTTGTAATGTAGTGAGTAATGAATTTTCCTCATCCTGAAGTAGAGGCGCTGCTGGGCTTCCTTGGGTCTGGAGCTGTTGTTAAGGGACCAGGTGAGATTCTCTGCCAAGTGCACTCCAAGAAACCTGATACTCTTGATGACCTTAAGGGTGGAGCCATCAATGGTCAGTGGAGTGTGGTCCCCCCGGGGCCTCCTAAAGTCGACAACCATCTCTTCTGGTTTTTTTTAATGTTCAGATACAGTTTGTTGGCTCTGCACCAGCTGTTAGCAACTGCACCTCTTCTCTGTATTCTGATTTGTCATTCTTACTGATCAGGCCCACCATGGTCGTGTTGTCAGTGAACTTGATTATGTGGTTCAAGCTGTGTTTAGCTGCACAGTCGTGGGTCAGGAGAGTGAACAGCAGCACAGGGATTGGGGTGGGGGAGGGGGCCTGTGCTCAGTGTGATGGTCTTGGAAGTGCTAGTTCTGATCTGGACTGCTTGAGGTCTTTCCAATAGGAAGTCAAGAATCCAATTGCAGAGGTGTTAAGACCCAGCAGGCTCAACATCCTTATCAGATACTGAGGTATGATTGTGTTGAATGCTGAAGTGAAGGCAATAAACAGCTTTCGAACATATAAGTCCTTGTTTTCCAGGCAGTGGCAAGGGCATCATCTGTAGAGCGGTTGGGTCTGTATGCAAACTGCAGGGGGTCCAGTGATGGGGGGGTAGGGGCAGCAGGAGCCTCTCAAAGCACTTCATGATGATGGATGTGAGTGCGATAGCATGGTAGTCATTGAGGCAGGGCCCAGACAACTTCTTCGGCACTAGGACAATGGTGGTGGCTTTGAAGCACGTTTGGACCACAGGGCTTCTCAGGGAGATGTTAAAGATATCAGAGAGAACTTCTGTTAACTGATCTGCACATCCCCCAAGCATTCTGCCGGGAATGTTATCTGGTCCAGCAGCTTTCTGTGGGTTGACCTTGCCTAATTTTCTCTTCACATTGGCCACTGCAAGACACATCATCTGATCATTTGGAGAAGGAGGTGGTCTTCTTCGCCACTGCGTCATTTTTCACCTCAAAACGCATATAGAGATTGTTCAGTGAACTGGGAGGGAGGAAGATGATGTAGTCCTATGGTTGGTGATATCTTGGATGCCCTTCCATATGCATCGTGTGTCCTTGCTGTCCAGGAAGTGACTGTGAATGTGCTGGGCTTCCCTGATGGCCTTAGACAGCTTGGCACTTGCAATAGCTAGGGCTACTTGTCATCTCCTCTGAAGGTAACATCTCCTTTCCTGAGCAGAACACCTACCTCCGCAGTCATCCACGGCTTTAATCATGAGCTGATCCATTTTCCCGGTAAAATTATGAAAATGTCATAGTAATTCAGCAGGTCTTGCAGTATAAAAATATATTACGGAAGATTTGGACCTGAGCCCAATGGCCCAGCCTTCTCATTACCTTTGATGTCTGGCTAATTCAGAGCCTATTGATCTCTGCCTTAAATATACCCATTATGACTTGGTCTCCGCAACTACCTGTGGCAACAAATTCCACAGATTCACCACCCTCTGGCTGAAGAAATTCCTCCACATTTCTCTTCCAATTACACACCCTTCCATTCCGAATTTGTGCCTTCTTCTGAGAGTTTACGCTGTTACACACAGTACACTGTAGTTATACGAACTGCATATAGTTATATTTTGTGAGGAGTTGGAGGAGATTTGGTACATCACCAAATACTCTTGCAAATTTCTGCAGGTGTTTAGTGGAGAGCATTCTGACTGGTTGCATCTGGTATGGAGGTGCCAATGGACAGGACAGGAAAAGATTACAAAGAGTTGTGAACTTAGCCACCACCATCAGGGGCATCACTCTTCACTCCAATAAGGACATCTAAAAGAGGTGGTGTCTCAAGAAAGCTGCTTATATCATCAAGGACCCTCACCACCCAGGCCAAGCCCTCAGGAAGGAGGTACAGGAGCCTGAAGTCGAACACCCAACATTACAAAAACAACTTCCTGCCCTCCACCATCAGATTTCTGAATGGACAATGAACCATAGATTCTACCTCACTTTTCTCACTAATTGTTTATTTTTAAAGAGTATATTTACGGAAATGTAATTTAAAGCAATGCTTGCACCTGTAATACACAACACTGCTGCCAAACAACAAATTTTGTGACACATGTTCATGACAAAAAACCTGATTCGGATTCGGAAAAGCCATTGTTCGTGAATGAACAGATATCCAACTCACTACAGCAGGACATTTCAAAGATTTACTTTAGTATCTGACATAATTATATTTATTCCTTCAACAGAAGCTTGCAGGAAGACATTTCTTAATGTTGGGGCAAGCAAACATTCTCAGTCTCATTGGCCAAATGTACAAACAATGGGATGGGTTAATTGGATTGGATCACAACTTGAACTCAAATACAATGAACGAGTAAGTGTGACATCCATCGACACTTGGAAAGAGAGATGAAGGCTTTGCAGTTCTGGGGTCCAACTGGCTCTTGTGATCACAGCCAAGCCATGTTTAGGGAGGAAGCTCTTCATGGGCATCCAAAGCCAATATCGTATAACAGGGATCAGTATTTAAATAGACAGGGCAGAGGGGAATGCATTCCTTATGTAGGCACATGGGATGAGCAAATGCTGAGATGAAAGGCCTGTTTCTGTTTTTTTTAACCAAAAGTAGACCTTCTTCGCCAGAAATTATTTATTAAGGAAAACCATTCAAAGTCACTTCCCACCCTTGGTTTTGTATCCAAACATTTCTGTCACTGTACATTGTACATTGTTACATTCATTTCTATTTACACCATTACCACCACTGTGGCATCTTTTCTTTATTTATCCCTCTGACTCAGCCAACAGACCCTCAATGCCCAGTAATGGGAGGACTCTGTCTAGACAATGGTCTTCCCCATGGCACCCTCGCATCGGCTGCGCCAAGTCTCAGGCCATCCTTCAGCACGTACTCCTGCAGCCTGGAATGTGCCTGTCGACAGCATTCCCAACCGATATCTCAGTATGCTGAAAAGCCAACAGATTTCAGGCAGAGCAAGGGCAGTCTTTCACCGAGCTGATGGCCTTCCAGCAGCTCTGGATGCCTGACTCTGCGTGCGTTCCCAGAAACAGCCCGTAACATTAGAGTCCTCAGTCACACTGCTGCTGGGGATTGACCATTACAAGGTCCCTTGGATCTTTCTCCACACACTCTTAGCAAATTGCACTCTATAATTTCATTCTGAGCTTTCCTCAGTGCTTTAAGTTGGTTCTTGTTTATTCCATCTCAGTTACAGATTAAATATTCAATCAGCCCTGCTTATATTACAAAACCAGCAAGTCGCGAGAAATTTGAAATGCAAGGTTTTGTTCACTGCACTTGCATCCATGATGTTAATTATTTAAGGGCAAATTTTACTTAATGAGCATTATTCAAATGATTCCAAGATGAATTGATGTCAGTTGTCAACTTGAATTAAATGTCAGAGAATTTGGAAAATGTAAATTTGACAATTGATAAATATAATATTTATCTTTCAGGGCACTTGGGGTGGCTTAGTCTTGAGAATGTGGGGGGGGGGGGGGATCCCGACCCACTGAAATCCACTTGCATGTCTGAAATTTCTAAATGTTGATGTTATCATAATGTAAGAAGCAGCACTGAACCATTGGCCTCCATCACTTTCTTGTCTGGTCCCAATGGTGTCAAGAGTTCCAAGTGTCCATAATAATAAATAAAAATCCAGAAATGCTGGAGGAACTCATCAGGTCTCGTGGCATCCATTGGAGGTAAAGGTATATCACCAAATGCCATCTTCACCTCCTATGGACACTGCCAGACCTGCTGAGCTCCGCCAGCACCTCCGCGATTTTACTACAATCACAGCATCTGCAGACTTTCATGTTTCACTTCCAAGTGTACATCCCCGCCTTCAATACATCAAATAACTACCAGTACTCATCCATAGAGGAAAAAAGCCCGAGAAGTGATAGGACAGAGATTTCTGATAGGAGGGGGAAAGGAAGAGGGGGGGGCAACTGGAAGACAGGAAACAGAGCTAGAGACTTGGGGGAGGGGGCTAATGGAAATTGGAGAAGTTGATGTTAATACCATCTGGTTGGAAAGTTCCAAGACAGAATATTAGGTGTTGTCCCTCTAATTTGCGGGTAGCCTGAATTCAGTAGTGGCAAAACTGTGTAATGGTTGGCCATTGGGAAGTCCTTAGTATTGCAGAGAACAGAGTGGCCAACAAAACCATCTCTCAGTCTCTCTGATGTAGAGGAGCCCCATTGGGAACACTGGATACATTAAATGACCCCTGCACAGCTACAGCCATGTGTATGAATTGCTGTTTCAGAAGAGTTCCAGAGCTTGAGTGGAGAGCCAACGATATTTCATCTGCTGTGGAGCAATTGTGACAATAGGCGAACTGCTGTGAGTCCAGATCTTTGCTTAGCTACATGTTAATTCTGGCCATGACCAACTTCTCAAAGCATTTCAGCACAGTAGAAGTTAGTGCTACTGACCGGTAGTTGTTGAGGCAGCCCACACTACTCTTGAGTACCAGGATGATTAATTCCCAGGTGGCAATCGCTGACTGACATAAATACACCCATTGACTTGACCTCCACAACTGCCTGCGACAACAAATTCCAAAGATTTACCACCCTCTAGCTCAAGAAATTCTTTTACATCTCTGTTTGAAGCAGATGCCCTTAAATTCTAAATTTGTGCCCGCTTGTCCTAGACTCTTCCACCAAAGGAAAACAACCTCTCTGCATCAACCTTTGTGGAAAGTTTGTCAACAATTTATTCCCATGTGAGGTAAAAACACAAAATTCTAGAGAAGCTCCAGTCAGACGGTGCGCTTTATGTAGCAAAGGCAGAGATTCCTAACCGACGTTTCGGGCTAGAGCCCTTCATCAAAGGATCAGAAGATGCCGGCGAGTGTCAGAAGGAAAAAAATAATTTTTTGTTGGGGCACTCGCCGGCATTTTCTCATCCTTTGATGAAGGGCTTAAGCCCGAAACATCAGTTAGGAATCTTTGCCTTTGCTACATAAAGGTCACTGACCTGCTGAGTCTCTCCAGCCTTTTGTGTTTTTAGTTCAACCATGGTGTCCACAGGATTTTGTGTTTTATTTATTCCCACGGGAGTAATCATTTCAAGTTCAAGTTCAAGTTTATTATCATCCAATTGCACAAGTACGACCTGTTGAAACAGCAGGAACTTTCCATTGACCTGGTCAGTAATTTGTTAGGCAGAAACTTTCCATGTGTCATGGTGACTGTGTCTGGGTGTGTTTCTCTATGGAGCCGGAAGATTTGAGTTATTGTGAAAACCAGAATGAAGGTTTTAATCTTCTTGTCATTATTGGCTTGGTACTGCCTGAGTGTTATTTTTAGGAGCCTGCTTTCTTCAGAGACATACACAGACTGCAGTGAACCACAGTAATTGGTGTCTTCTGTCTATCGTTGAAGAGTGCGGCTTGTCAAAGAAACAATTTGTATTCTAGAATCATGCCTTATGAGGACGTTACCTCCTCCCTCAAACCACTTGGCCAAAAAGATCCACCTTCTTTATTCTATGTCCCTGGTGTTTGAGGGGTAACCAATGCCCAAGTAACACAACAGAGCAGGTGAAGAATCCAGTGGCCCAGATATTGGGGCAGATTAGGTCAAATCATTCATGGGTGTTGTGATCTTACCGAACATTACTGAATGACATGAAAGAAGAATTTTCCTGAACAGTGGATTTGAATGATTAAATAGTTAATAGTTGGCATGGCAATTAGCTCAACAGTTTTACAGCGATTAGGACTGGGGTTTGATCCCACGCTGTCTGTTAGGAGTTTGCACGCTCTCCCTGTGTCTGCATGGGTTTTCATCGGAGGCTCCAGTTTCCTCCCACCGTTTGAGTACTGTGAGCACTGCTGCATGAAGAATTCAGACACAAAGTTTGTAAACTGTACAGTAGGCTTTAATCAGCTTAAGCTTGTACACACAAGGTCTCTGTACCTTCCTGGCTCCACGTGCACGACTGACTCCCAAAGTGTGGCTGACTCAAGTCTTTATACGGGCTGGTGATTGACAGCCGACCAGGTGGGACCAGCATCCCAGGTTGCCTACCTGTAGGTACAGTGGTTGCACCCTGCAGTAGGCTGGTAGGAGTGCGGCCAGTGTAGTGGTTATATCACTACACAGGGGTTGTAGTTCAATTGGGTGTACTTGGACGGCACCAACTCATGGGCCAAAATGGCCTGTCACCGTGCTGTATGTCTAAATTTCCAAAAAAAATTATAAATGATCTTAAAGTAGTTGGCCAAAGGATTCACAGTGAGTTAGGTTGCAGAAATGCGCACAGTTCAAATATCCAGCCCTTCCTGCCTCTCAGTCAGGAGAGGGGATGTCCAAGGATTTGGGTACCTCAGCCAGAGCCACAGGAAGGATTTCCAAATTTCTGCCCGTGCTCTGTCAGGTGATCACGCCATTTTCTGCTGGCAGCTGTGGTGACTGCCAGAGCCTCATAGGAGGTGGCTGGTGGGAGAGAGGTCTAGGAGGGAGATTTCAGGAATTCACTCACCCTGGAGAGGGTCGGGAAGCCACAACTAGACTGGACATTTTTTCTGAGAATCGCTGAAAATTAGGGCTTGCCATGCACCTTTTTATTACAGTTTGCCCCCTTGGAGTCTGGGGATATCCATGTGGCACATAATACTCCGCTCTCATCCACTCATCTCCTCTCACATCTGGGCTATGAGTGGGGTTCATCAGACACCTTCAGCCTCCAGGACTCCATCGATAACTCTGTGCCATGGTTGGGCAGATATCTGCATATCACAATGTTGGGGGATGGGTGTGGACAGCAGGGTGGTGGAGAGAAGATGGCAGCGATCACATCTAGTGTTAATGGTGTAGTCAGGAGAGGAAATTCCACTGGGGAATTAACCTAGCAATGGGCCTTGAGGGACATCCAAAAGATCCTTGGATAAGCACGTGGATGTGAGAAAAATAGACAGTCATAGTTGTGATGTGGGGATGCATTAGATTGTTGTGGAGTAAGTTTACATCGTTGGCACCACATTGTGGGCCAAAGGGTCTTTACTGTAATGTTCATAGTTCCAGGTCCTGGGAGCTCGAGGCTCATTAGACACATTCACTGATATGGTGCTTAAACTACCACCTTCAGCTGGTTATCTCCAGCATCAGCAAGTGCCTGTGCCAACACCCATCCACCCTTAAAAAAGGCTGCCTCAGTCCAACCCAATGTCAATCAGCTGCACCAGCAGGCACAGGTCTGTGTCCTTAAAGAGGAGGTCTGTTTTAATCTGCCGGCCTTACAAAGGCACAGCCACATGCGTGCACAAACACCAGGGGCCAAGGCTAAGGCAAAGTCAAGCTGTGGGAAGGTTCCTTTTCACAACACGCACTGACCTGGAGACAAAAGCTGAGGCTGGGACTCACCAGGCCTCAGCACAAGGCCAAAACATGGAGAGGGCTGAGGCCACCCCTGCATCCAACATGACAACAATTCCCTCCTTACCTCCCTTCATCTTGGCATCTGGGCAAGTGCTTAATGTAGATACATTGGGGAGTTGGTCAGCAATGTGTGTGGATCATTGCCGCAATGGTTGAAGGGTTTATTTTACCTCGTGCATTGAGTGTGCTCACAAGCACAGACATAATCTCTCCCTCTATCTCTCTCTCTCTCTCACACACACACGCACACACACACAGTCATAAACACACTCATACAGACAGACATGCCCACACCAATAGACACACTCCTAGACACACACACTCATACAGACATGCACACACCCACACTCACACACACCCATAGACACACTCATAGATACTCACACACACAAATGTGGTCAGTCATAGACACACCACACACACACACACACACACACACACACACACACACATATATATATATATACAGACACACATATAGAATCAGTCTTAGGCACATACACATACACACACACACACACACACACACACACACACACACACACACACACACACATATAGAATCAGTCTTAGGCATGCACACATACACACACAAATAATGTACAGACACACACATATAGAATCAGTCTTAGGCGCACACACAGACACACACACATACACACACATATAGAATCAATCTTAGACTCACACACACACATATATACAGATACACACATATAGAATCAGTCTTAGGCATGCACACACACATAGAATCAGTCTTAGGCATGCACACACACACACACACACACACACACACACACACACACACACGCATATATGCAGACATACATATAGTATCAGTCTTAGGCACACACACACATAGAATCAGTCTTAGGCATGCACACACACACACACACACACACACACATATAGAATCAGTCTTAGGCATGCACACACACACACAAATAATGTACAGACACACACATATAGAATCAGTCTTAGGCGCACACACAGACACACACACATACACACACACACACACACATATATACAGACATACATATAGTATCAGTCTTAGGCACACACACACACATAGAATCAGTCTTAGGCATGCACACACACACACACACACAAACACACACACACATGCATATATACAGACACACACGTATAGAATCAATCTTAGGCACACACACAACATATATATATATACAGACACACACATATAGAATCAGTCTTGCGCACACACACACACACACACAAATATATGTACAGACACACACATATAGAATCAGTCTTAGGCACACACACACATAGAATCAGTCTTATGCACACACACACACACAAGCATATATATACAGACACACACATATAGAATCAGTCTTAGGCACACACACAACATATATATACAGACACACACATATAGAATCAGTCTTAAGTGCACACACAAATATATGTACAGACACACACATATAGAAACAGTCTCAGGCACACATGCGCGCACGTGCACACACACACACACACACACACACACACACACACACACACACACACACACACACACACACACACACGACACACACACAAACACACACACACAGAGTTAGGCAGATCCAGGCACTGACACAGACTCATTTAGATAGACACACATTCAGACAAACAGACAAAGAAAGACAATCAGCAGACATTTACAGGCATGCAGATCAGATATGAGCAGTCCGACAGATATAGACACATGCAAACAGAAATCCAGTTAGATAGGCACTCACACAAACACACACAGACACACAGAGAGATGAAACAGACAAACACATATAGACACAATCTTTTTACATAGAACTTATGGAATTTTTTTTTTCAATTCTGACATGTCTCCCTGCCTTCAAGAGTGGCCCTTCACACAGAAACAACCAAAACTCCAAATATTCGTATCACACTGAGTTTAGACAGAATACCTGGTGTGGTTTTTAAGGAGCCTGGACATCCTATTCATTAGCTTGTTGGTCACAGATCTCTTGCAAGTCAGTTTAGATTGAAGGCGATCCGTGAAAATAACTAGGGATCAAGAAGGTAAAATGTCGGAACGAGAATGAGTCCCTATTCCATTTATGATCTTTTTACATAGACTGCATTGCGGGAAATTGGGAATAATTTTTTGAGCACAGCGACTGTGTAAAACTAAACTTAAGAGTCACATAGACAGGCACAGGTAGGTACACAAAGGCACAGTCAGACATGTCAGACAGACACATACACACTTGCTTGCACTGAGGCACTGATCAAAGAGTAATTATTCCCTTTATCCTGTGAGCATGAAGACAACTGTGAATCTGATTACTGCTCTCCCTCCCACCCTCCCCACCTCCCCCCCCCCCACCCCCACTCCTCCACCTCTCCACCCAGGGTCAGAGAACTCCTGCATACAGCCACATGCAGGCCTGAGCCCTTGTGTATGGATGCAGATTTTTAAATCCGGACTTCCCTTGCTATTTGTCTAATTCCATAACTGCAAAGTTCAAAATATAATTGAGTGAGACAGCCGTGTGCGAAATGGGATTTCAAACAGAATGCTGGCAGGCAAAGTAACTGCAGATCTCTTCCCTCTGCAGCTTCAATTATAAATGATGAGGATAATATTTAGACTGAATTAAAATCCACAGGGGCTTGAGCAAGTAGACGCATCACAAGTAGGCACTCAGTTGCAGGAGCAATGATGTAACAGCACTGGGTGGGCCCAGGCTAACGTTTCCTTCAATCTTCCTTTGACAGAGTCCCTTAGTCCCGAGTCTCTCTGCGTGTCTGTGTCTGTTTATGTGACTGCATCTCCATGTGTTGGTATGTCTCATCTGTCTGTGGGTGTTCCTGTGTCGTCCCCAACCAATGTAATGAGGAACTCTATCTGTGGAGATTGGCAATTCACTGCGATTTTTTTTAAAAAAGCTCCTAAAGATGACAATTCAAGAACTATCCTTCAGTGACACACTCCACACTGCTCAGGTCACTGAAACTCTTCACCTGAGTCACCTGTATCCTGTCCAACAGTGCACCCACCCACTGTACCCCATCAGACATCATGCCCCCTGACTGTCAAATATCACACACTCCGACTGTACCCTGTGGAACATCACACTGTCCAAATATAGCCCGTCCAATATCTCACACTCTGACTGTACCCTATGGAACATCACACTGTCCAAATCTACCCCAGCCAATATCACACACTCTGACTGTACACTGTGAAACCTCACACTGTCCAAATATGTCCTGTCCAATATCACACACTCTGACTGTACCTTGCGAAATATCACACTGTCCAAATGTACCCCATCCAATATCACACACTCCGAATGTACACTGTGAAACATCACACTCAGCTGAACCCTGTCCTACATCACACCCTCTGACTGTACCACATCTAACATCACATCCACCCACTGTACCCTGCCCAACAACATATCCTCCAACTGTACCCATCCAACATCAAGTCCAACTGTACCCCATCCAACATCAAGCCCTCCCACTGTACTGCATCCAATATCACACCACCCACTATACCCCATCCAACATTACATCCACCCATTGTACCCCGCCAGAATCCTATCCTCCAACTGTACCATGTCCAACATCAAGTCTGACTCTACCCCATCCAATATCAAGTTCGACTGTACCCTGTTGAACAGCACACTCACTGACTGTTCCCCATCCCACATCACACCCTCTGACTGTACCCTGTCCAACATCACACCCTCTAACACAGAGTATACCTCGTCCTACATAACAAATCTCTGATACACAGTATATCCTATACTACATCCTATCCTTCAACACACATTTGCACTTTTCCCAAAATGTCAGCAAGACCTCGGAGCAAGAGGATGGGTGGAGCTCACTCGCTGGTCTGCATTAAATGCTAAGTTGGGGACAGTGGGCAGCTTGAAGCTCCTCGAAGTAAATATCTCCAGTGACCTGTCCTGGTGCACCCATATTGATGCAATGGACTAGATATCAAACCAGGGCTTCTACCTCCTCAGAACCCTGAGGAGATTTGACACATCATCTACACCCCTTAATAAATTGTACAGGTGAACTATTGAAATCATCCTATCAGGGTGCATCATTACGTGGTATGGGATCTACTCCACCCAAGACTGCAGTTTGCATACAGACCCAACTGCTCTACAGACGATGCCATTGCCACCGCCCTCCATCTAGCCCTCACCTACCTAGAAAACAAGGACTTGTATGTTTGAATGCTGTTGATTGACTTTAGCTCAGTATTCAACACAATCATACCTCTATACCTGATAGGGTAGTTGAGCCTGTTGGGTCTAAACACCTCCATCTGCAATTGGATTCTCGACTTCCTGTAGGGGAGACCTCAGGCAGTCTGGATCAGTAACAGCACCTCCAAGATTATCTCACTGGGGGGGTCCCCCAGGGCTGTGTGCTTAGTCCACTGCTGTTCATTCTGCTGACCCATATCTGTACAGCTAAACACATTTCGAACCACATCATCAAGCTCACTGACGACACAACCATGGTGGACCTGATCAGTAAGGATGTTGAGTCAATGTACAGAGATGAGGTGAAATCACTAACAACTGATGCAGAGCCAATGACCTGTATCTGAATGTTAAAAAAAAGCAAAAGAGATGGTTGTTGACTTTAAGAGGGCCTGGAGGTCCATGCTCCACTGACCATTGACCATTGATGGCTTGACATTGAGGTCATCAAGAGTAACAAGTTCCTTGGACCACATTAGGGAGAAAATCTCATCTGGTCCATTAATACCAGCTCCATAGCCAAGAAAGCCCAGCAGCTCCTCTAATTCCTGCAAAGGATGAGGAAAGTTCATCACCCACCCCCCATTCTACAGAGGATGTGTTGAGAGCATCCAGTGCAACTGCATCACCACCTGGTTTGGAAGATGCACCACCTCGGACCACAAAACCCTGCAGAGGATAGTAAATTGAACAGAAAAGATCATTGGGGGCTCTCTTCCTACCATGAAGGACATCTTCAAAACTTGATGAAGGTGAAAGGCAATAAACTTTGTGAAGGACTTCACACACCCCTCATGTAAACTGTTCTCCTTTCTGCCATCTGGTAGGAGGCACCATAGCACTCAGGTCATTGCATCCAGATTAGGCATCAGTTTTTTTCCCCCAAGCCATCAGGTTTCTGAATTCCCAGAACATATGTAGATAGTGTACTGTGGACTTTTACTGAATACGTTTTAATATTTCATTGCTTTTATCTCCTATTCTAACATATAAATATGCTTTGTGGTCATGGAAAAATGCTATCTCGTCTCTACCATGTGAGCATGGTATGAATGATAAATAAAGGTGACTTGTGAAGAAACTGAGAAAATTGTGAATGTGGTTCCCATCATCACACAAAACCCCTTTCTTGCATTAACTCCAACTACACCACTCACTGCCCTGGAAAAATAGACAACATATTAAAAGATTCATCATGCCCTTGCCACAGTCTCTTCATCCCCCTCCCTTCAGCAAGAAGATTCATGCCTGTGAGATCATGTATCACCAGATTAAAGGACAATTCCTCTTGCACTGTTATCAGTCTCCAGAATACACTACAAAACTGTAAAATGATGCTGCCTTTGCTTCATCCCAATTGATCTCTCTCTCTCTCTCTTTCTCTCTCTCTCTCTCTCTCTGTAGCTCTGTACTATTGTACTATGTCTTGCTTGCTTTCCATACTGTTTATGAGATGTTTACTGGTCTACACTCAAAACAATCTTTACTACCGAGTCTCAGTGCATGTCAGAATCAGAATGAGAATTACAACCAGAATAGAATATATTCGCATGAACATGTGTCATGAAATTTGTGGTGCTGTGGCAACAGTATTGTGCAGAACAGAGGGCAAATATTACTATAAATTACAATTCCGTAAACATATGATTAAAAAATAATAACGAGTGCAAAAAAAAAGAAAAAGTGAGGAGATATTGGATCTCTTCTGTCGTCCTGATTCTCCTGATTGAGGAGGGTGGGGGTACGTGTGCATACCCAGCTAGTGGCTCTCCAACTCAGGACACAACAGAGATACCTGTGCATTGAGCACCCAATGCGATGGCATGCGCTAGCAACATTAATTCTTTGCCAAGGGCTTTTCCTTCAGGAGGACTTGCAGCTCCCAGCGCCGAATATCAATCTTGCTGCTTTACGGGAGCTGCTTAGTTTCCATCGAGAGTTAATGTGCGTTTGGGGTATGGTCGCCTCTCAACCTGAGATAGAGGAGAAGTCCTCCGCTATTATATTGGAGACTTGGGGTGGAAAGTGTTGCACCGTGTAACAGATTTTTAAGTCAGTTTGCCAAAACCCTGACAGGCTGCGAGGAGACAATGTACCATTTACATACGGAGTGTGAGAGGTTGCAGCCTCTATTTGGTTATCCAAAGGGGCTGCTCTTTAAGTTTTGGCTGCATTTCAGTCCCACCCACCTGATCTTCAATCACCTTGTAAGGAGGGGTATGGTATGGGAATCTCCTGGTCGGTTTGCTCCTGGGATTGCCCAAATTGACAATCCATGAGTCCAGGCAGCGGGCAGTCAAGGGTTTGGGTGGGCTGACTGCCTGCCCATCTTCGGCCCACCATCTCTCCCTGGAGAAGAAGCACATGCCGTTCACGGGGCATGGGGGAATTTCCGTGACTGGTGGATGCCACAGGGGCTCAAGTGTGTTCTGGATGGTGATAATTGTATTATAACTGACATACTGAAGCTTAATTGAAGTACTGTCATATTGGGGTGTATGGGGTGTCTAGGGAGGAGTAGCACCTGTCGTTCCCTTTTCAGGCAGCTCATCCACCTTTGGGTTCCCACCTGATGCTCAGCGCTCACCTGTGTCTCCAAGTAGCTGTAGCATGTGCAGCGGCCACATGCTGGTAAACCGTTTCAGCAGTTCGGGCTAAACAAGATGAGGGTAGCCAACAGATCCTCAACTCTCAGTGAGGTAGGGGACCTGTCTATCACAGCATGTGAAGTCTGGACCTAGCAGATTGAGTGGAAGAAACCAATTAATGGTCCAACGGTCAAGAAGACAGGCCCAGCAGGCATTGTGGAGCCCTAAGAGCATGACAAGATACTTAGACGTCCAGGTCGTCTACTGCAGCAAGAGAGGTCTCCAGCTGTAACAGTTGTCTGTGCCACTGGATCAAGGTCTCTTCTGCCCAGGGAGTGGGATCACCCCTGAGCAACGGCTGTTCCACTTAAAACTCCCTCACGCACAGGTTTCTGTTGCACGATTCATCTCATCTGATGAACTGCACAACAATGCATCTTTTTCGAACTGAAGGACGACCAATAATATTGTATTCGTGTGATCCAATGAATAAACCAGTTTTAAAAAAGGGGAAAAAAATCCACAGCAGATAATCATCACGTATATACACAAAGATATAATTTAAAATTGAATTATACGTATTGAATGGCGGAGCAGGCTCGATGGGCCATTTTTGGCCTACTCCTGTTCCTACTTCCTATGTTCCGATGTTCCTAAAATAAATATATAAAAGTATTTTAGGATGATTTATTCAGTTGCAGGTTACAGGAAATAGCCTGCGGGAAGAAGCTATTTCCAGATTTCAGATTTATTGTCAGAGTACATAATGACATCACACACAACCCTGCAGGCAAGGCAGAATTACCACTTATTGGCAGTGCAAAAAAAATACCTGACTCGATGCACACATGTAAGCAAATAAAGAAATGTAAACAAATTCAAAATGTACTAGGGGTGTCGGTTAATGGGGTGTAAATTGGTGGCATGGATTCGTGGCCCAATAATGGCCTGTTACCGTGCTGTATATCTAAAATTTAAACTGACACGGAGATAGAAAAAAATCAAGACAATGCAAAAGTGAAAGTCCTTAAATGAGTCCCTGATTGAGTTTGTTGTTGAGGAGTCAGATGATGGAGGGATAGCAGCTCTTCCTGAACCAGGTGACTCCCAGCCTGGCAGCCCTGATTTTGATGCTCCTATACCTTCTTCTGCATTAGAGTAGGTCAAAGATACCATGTGCTAGATCTTTTGAGCCCATTTTAAGCAAACCTCCTGGTAAATGTTGTCAATGAAGGACAGGGAGATCCAGAGATTTTGTTCACTTTAATGATCCTCTGTACTGACTTCAGGTCCAATGCTTTGCAGGACACTCAGGATGCAGCCAAACAGGACACTCTTAATTGTGCTCTTGTAAAATGTTTTCAAGATGGGAGCCGGTCCCCTTGCCCTTCCCAACCTCCTTGGGAAATGCAGGCACTGCCGTGTTAGCAGTTAATGTACAAATGTGGAAGAACTGAAATAACTTTTTCCCAGGAAGAAAGTTCCCTCTATTTTTTAGACATACAGCACAGTAACAGCCCATTTCAGCCCACAAGCCCAATTTACACCTAATTAACCTACACCCCTGGTACGTTTCAAATGGTGGGAGGAAACCGGAGCCCCCGGGGAAAGCCCAGCAGATACGAGGAGAAAGTACAAACTCCTTACAGACAGCGTGGATTCAAACCCTGGTCCTGATCGCTGGCACTGTAAAGGTGTTGAGCTATCCGCTTCTCCAACCGTGCCACCCTTCTCAGAAGATTTCTGACCTTCTGTGAGGGAAATGAAATTCTTCCCTCAGAATGACATTAGAATGTCAGGTTAGGTTGTTCTCAGATCACCTGGAGCCATCAGTGAATTCTTGGTGGATGTCGTATAGTTAAACTTCCATCAACCTTGGTCAGCCAGTTGCACATGAGAAAATCAGTTCAATTTAGAATCTGTGCCTTCCCAATGCCAACTTTGATCTTCTCTTGGAGGTTCCAATTCAGCAGAGATGACTGTGTCTGCTTCCATGTCTCTGAGCACCACACCCATGTGACTCATTTACAAAATGGCAGATTGCAGGCATTGC
Organism: Narcine bancroftii; assembly: GCF_036971445.1. Classification (NCBI taxonomy): domain Eukaryota; kingdom Metazoa; phylum Chordata; class Chondrichthyes; order Torpediniformes; family Narcinidae; genus Narcine; species Narcine bancroftii. The sequence goes on from NC_091472.1 coordinate 230,176,105, forward strand.
ATTTTAACCAGTGCCCTACAGGTTATGTGAAGGGTAGAAAGTTTGGGGGAAAATATAGGGGGTAAGTTTTTTACAGAGTTGTGGGTGCCTTGAATGCATTGCCAAGAGTAGTGTTGGAGACTGAAACATTAGGAGCATTTAAGAAACTCTTAGGCAGGCACATGGATGAAAGAAATATAGAGGGTTATGAGGTAGGAAAGGCTTCATTATATTTTGGGTAGGAGTATATAGGTTGGCACAACATCAAGAGTCGAAGGGCCTGCACTGTACTGTGATGTTCTATGTTCTAAATCAATGGTTTACAAACCTTTTCTTACCACTCACATGCCACTTTAAGTAATCCCTATGCCATAAGTGCTCTGTGATTAGTAAGGGATTGCTTAAGGTGGTATGTGGGTGGAAAAAAAAAGGCTGAGAACCACTGATGAAAATCATAACCAGTCAGTAGAAACAGTTTCTCCATTCTTTTTTTTTTTCTTTTTTTTTCATGTTCTAAATACTTCAACTTTATTAAAAATGAAGAATTCAAAATACATATTTCACATGGTTGCCATCTTTCAAGGGCTCTTCATTTTTTGCCCATTCTTTTCTTTCCTCTTTTGTTGTGCTTCTTGGCAAACCGCATATTCCTTAAGAACTTGGGATCAACTCCTTTTAAGGGTTCAAATCGATAAGACTTGGGCTTCTTGATCCCATTTCTGTGCCACTTGCTGGACTGATTGTGGTTCATGTGGTTCTTGGACTTGGCCATGGCTTCAACCACCCTGCACTGCCGCCACCTGAGATCAAGCCCGCCACTGGAAAGAGGAGGGCCCCTAGCGGGGACTGCTCCAGTTTCTCCATTCTTAATCCTAACCCTAACCCTGCCCCTCCCCTTCATAGAAATCAGGATCAGGGAGGCTGACCGAATGGGCTTGGTTCTCCTCAGCAGCAAGGGCTCAAGTGATGAATATACACAATGTAGAAAAGAGGTCACGTGCTTCTACAGCACACAGAGGCCCTTCGGCCCAACTCATCCAAGCTGACCCAGCTAATCCCATTTACCTGCATATTCCACATACTTGCAAACCTTTCCTATCCATACATCTGCCTAAATGTCTCTTGACCATTACATTGTTGCCACCTCTACCTCTTCCTCTGGCAGCTCATTCCACATGCCCACCACTCTCTACATGAAGAAGGTGCCCTGAGGTCCCTTTTATATCTTCCTCCCCTCACCTGAAATCCATGCCCTCTTGTTTCAATTTTTCTACCCTTGGGAAATGGCACCTTATCTATGTTCCTCATGATTTTTGAAACCCCTTAGGTTCCTACGATCCAAGCAGAAAAGTCTCAGTCTCTCCTTATAATTCAAGCCCTTATAATTGGTCCTGGCAGCATTCTCCTGAACCATTTCTGCATGCTTTTCTGCTTAATGTCATCTTTCCTACAGCTGGCTGACCAAAACTGCTCACAATTATCTCGTGCAGCCTTGCAAGGTTGTAATATGATATCCCTCCTCCTGTAACGAATTCCCTGACTGAGGAAAGCCACATGCCTTCTTCACCCCCCCTGACTACCTGTGTGGCTATTTTCAAGAAACCATGCACCTGCACTCTTTCTGTTCTACTACACTCCCCAGGCCCCAACTGTTCACTGTGAAAGTCCTACACTGGTTTAACCTACTAAAATGCAACACTTCCCCAAGTTAAATTCCACCTGCCATTCTCTGTTCCACTTACCCAGTTCATCTAGATAACATAACATAACATAACAATTACAGCACGGAAACAGGCCATTAGGCCCTTCTAGTCCGCACCGAACCAAACACCCCTTTCTAATCCCACCTCCCTGCACAATGCCCATAACCCTCCATCTTCCTCTCATCCATATACCTGTCCAACCTTTTCTTAAATAATACAATTGACTCCGCCGCCACTATTTCTCCCGGAAGATCATTCCACACAGCTACCACTCTCTGAGTAAAGAAGTTCCCCCTCATGTTACCTCTAAACCTCTGCCCCTTAATTCTTAACTCATGTCCTCTTGTTTTAAACTTTCCTCCTCTTAACGGAAATAGTCTATCCACATCCATTCTGTCTATCCCTTTCATAATCTTAAATACTTCTATCAAATCCCCTCTCAACCTTCTACGCTCCAAAGAATAAAGACCCAATCTGTCCAATCTCTCCCCATACTCCAGATGCTTAAACCCAGGCAACATTCTGGTAAACCTTCTCTGCACTCTCTCCACTCTGTTTATATCCTTCCTATAATTAGGCGACCAGAACTGCACACAGAACTCCAAATTAGGCCGCACCAACGTCTTATACAATCTCAACATCACCTCCCAACTCCTATATTCCATGCAATGATTGATAAAGGCCAGCATACTAAAAGCCTTCTTCACCACCCTATTCACGTGAGTTTCTACCTTCAGGGAACGATGTACCGTCACTCCTAAATCTTTCTGCTCTTCTGTATTCCTCAATGCTCTCCCATTTACCACATATGTCCTATTCTGATTCTTCTTACCAAAATGAAGCACCTCACACTTATCAGCATTAAATTCCATCTGCCATTTTTCAGCCCACTTTTCTAAGCAGCCCAAATCCCTCTGCAATCCTTGAAAACCTTCTTCATTATCCACTATTCCACCTATCTTAGTATCGTCTGCATATTTACTAATCCAATTCACCACCCCATCATCTAGATCATTAATGTATGAACCTTAAATGTATAACCTCCTTAAACCCTTTTTAAATAACGGAACCACATGCGCAATGCGCCAATCCTCCGGCACTATCCCCATATCTAATGACATTTGAAAAATTACCGCCAGAGCCTCTGCTATTTCCTCCTTCACTTCTCTCAATGTCCTGGGGAAGATCCCGTCTGGTCCCGGAGACTTATCCACCTTTATATTCTTCAAAAGCCTTAAAACTACACCTTTTGTAATATTTACCCAATTTGCTTTTTTTATCCCACATCTCCCAATATCCTTCTCCTTAGTGAATACCGAAGAAAAGAAACTGTTCAATATCTCCCCCATTTCTCTAGGTTCCACACACAGTTTTCCACTCTGATTTTCTAAGGGACCAATTTTGTCTCTAGCTTTCCTCTTACCATTAACATATTTGTAGAACTCTTTTGGATTAGTTTTCACCCTGCTTGCCATAGTTTTCTCGTACCTTCTTTTAGCTTTCCTAATTCCTCTCTTAAGATTCCTCTTACATTCAATGTATCTTTCAAACATCTCCTTAACTCCATGCTTCTTATATCTAATGTACGCCTCCCTTTTCCTTCGAACCAAGTTTCCAATATTCCTTGAAAACCACGGCTCTCTCAAACCTTTTGCCCCTCCTTTTAACCTAACAGGAACATAAAGCTTTTGCACTCTCAAAATCTGATCTTTAAAAGACTTCCATCTCTCTACTACATCCTACCCATAAAACAAATTGTCCCAATGCACACCCTGCAAGTCCTTTCGCATCTCCTCAAATCTAGCTTTTCCCCAATCAAAAACCTCAATCCTTGGCCCTGATTTCTCTCTTTCCATAATGACATTGAAGCTGATGGCATTATGATCACTGGACGTCATCTCAGATAACGTTCTTCATTGCCAACTGCATGACCATGTTTTCCTCTCCGTGCCCATCTATGGCCTCCTGCCTGTTGGCCTAATCTCCTCCCCCTCCCTTTCTTCTCTCTTCCCACTGCTTTTCAGTTCTGACACCTGCCTGCTTTTTGCTTATACCTTGACAAAGGATTCAGACCTGACACTTTGATTATACAATAAAACCTCATTAGAACCCGGTAGTTGAGGTCCAAGATTTCAACCCGCGTTACAGCCAAGTCGCGGAACAGCTGTATACATGTCATGATTCAAGAAGCAGGAAAACAGAAAACTGTGACTCAAACCCAATAATAAGACCTTTAAACTCCACGTATTAATATACACATCTTGTAAAGGAGTCACAAGAGTCCTCTTCTGAGTTTGTGCCTGAGATCCTAAAATCAATGGTTGGGATCCACAGACACCCACGCTACAAGCGATTCCGTGGATTAACGAATCGTGTTCTAATGTGGTTTCACTGTATTTCTTTGCCTCCTATGGATGCTGTGGGATTTTCTGAGTTTTTCCAGCACATTTGTGTGTTTTTCGATGCTGTTTCATTGATATTAGCCTCAAGGTCCGTTTTCTCACAAAGCTTTTCTAGGACCTTGAGGTTCTACGACATACCATTGTGAAAATCACTCACAAGGGCTACACTATTGGTGAAAGTTCAGGATGTACAAACAACACTGTTCTCTCCCAGTTTAGTAGCTAGTGCAATGTTATTAGAGCAGCAGGGACCCAGATTCCAATCCAGCGCTACCTGTAAGGAGTTTGTATTTTCTCCCCATGTCGGCATGGGTTTTCTTCAAGTGCTCTTGGTTGCTCAGGGCCAGTAGGTTTTTTGGGTATAATTGAGTCACATGGGGTTCATGGACCAGAAGGGCCTTCCATCGTGTTGTATTGTAAAAATTAAAATAAAAAATAAGGTATCCATTACTTTATTAATAAGTAGAGGTGAAGAGAGTCCCTGCCTTACACCTCTAAAAATTAGATGGGAGTGGTTTTATCACTGTCATTCTCAATAACTGTTGACGTATCTATGAACTGTACATGACTGCAACATAGATACATCCCCCCCCACCTTATGACCAGTAGATTAAAATGCCTTAGCCAAAATCAATAAACAACACAGTCTCAGCAATCTCCAACCAGATGGCATCAATATCAATTTCAATTTCCATTACCACCCCTCCCCCCCAATCTCTCCCTTTCCCTATTCCCTATTCCCTGTTTCCAGCTCCCCACTCCCTTGCCTTCCTCCTCCAGTCAGAGAGCTCCCCTTCTTAATCCTCTACCTTCTCCCGATTACTTCTCAGCTTCTTTCTCTTCTACCCTCCCACCTGTATCCACCTGTGACATATTACCTTCTACATTCCACCTGCATCCACCTGTATCCACCTGTGACATATTTCCTTCTACCCTTCCACCTGTATCCACCTGTGACATATTACCTTCTACATTCCTCCTGCATCCACCTGTCACATATTACCTTCTGCCTTCCCACCTGTATCCACCTGTGATATATTTCCTTCTACCCTTCCACCTGTATCTACCTGTGACATATTACCTTCTACATTCCTCCTGCATCCACCTGTGACATATTACCTTCTGCCTTCCTACCTGTATCCACCTGTGATATATTTCCTTCTACCCTTCCACCTGTATCCACCTGTGACATATTACCTTCTACATTCCTCCTGCATCCACCTGTGGCATATTACCTTCTGCCTTCCCACCTGTATCCACCTGTGATATATTTCCTTCTACCCTTCCATCTATATCCACCTGTGACATATTACCTTCTACATTCCTCCTGCATCCACCTGTGACATATTACCTTCTGCCTTCCCACCTGTATCCACCTGTGATATATTTCCTTCTACCCTTCCACCTGTATCCACCTGTGACATATTAACCCCTTTTCCTTTCTCCTTCTTCCCCTTTCCTTTCACCCCACTCTCTGCAACTCTTTTTCAGGCATCTGGCTGTTTCTCCGCATTCCCAGCGAAGAACTCGGGCGTGAAATGTTGCTTACCTTTTACTTCATATGGAATGCTGCCTAAATTGTTGAACATCTCCAGCATCCTTATGCACTGCAGGGGACTGCAGCATCTGCAGACTTTCTTGCTTACCACCAATGCAAAGCACTGAAATCTCTGCATGAATGCTCTTGACTCCCTTTCATTAAACAGCTTGGGAGTTATCAATGAATGAGGTCTTGATGGGAGATGCTGATGAGAATACCCCAACAATAAGAATGGAACCCATTCACCAGAGCAATGATAGGGAGTCACGGGAGAAAGATAAGACCTTAAAACTACAAGACATAGGAACAGAAATTGACTATTCAGTCCACCATTTATTCATGAGCTGATCCATTTTTCCACTCAGCGCCTTCTCCCAATAACCTCTGATGCCCTGGCTAATCAGGAGCCTATCAATCTCCATCTAAACAATGGCCTGGCCTCCACAACCACCTGTGGTAACAAATTCCACAGATTTACCGCCATCTGGCTCACGAAATTCTTCCACATTTCTGTTCAAAGAGGACGCCCTTCAATCCTGAAGCTATGAGTAACAACTTTTCTACATCTATTCTGTCCATTCTTTTCAACATTCAAAATGTTTCAATGAGATTCACTACCTTATTCTCCTAAATCTCAACAGAGCTATCAAATGGTCCTCATATGATAACTCATTCCTGGAATATGGTGTGATTTGTATAAGACTTCATTGAACTTGGAGCCAGCACTTTACACACAGCGTTCAAAATATTCCACTTCCAAAGACAAACAGATTTCAAGATTCGTCACAATGCTTAAACCACCAAGAATTTCTTGTCCATTTAGTTGGGATCATTGAAATCAAGCTCAGCCCTCATGATGCCTTGAAGTTGACTTTTTTAAATGGATTCTTCATGGTGAGGTTCTTTTGTTAAGTGGTATTTTTTCCTTAAAATTCCAACATCTGTTCATATTTTTTTATAACATTCTACTGCACATGGAACTTTAGAAGACAATAGCATAGAAACAGACTGTGCCAAACTATTTTTCTGCCTATTTCTATGGTCTGCACCTGGACCACAGCCCTCCATACCCTTCTTATCCATGTACCCTCTTCAATCTTCTCTTGAATGTGGAAATTAAACCTGTATCCATAATTGCCAGCTCATTTCCTACTCTCACCACTCTCTGAGTGAAGTTTTCCCATCCTCCTAATGTTCCCCTTAAACATTTCCCCTTTTCCCCCATAACCCATGTCCTCTAGTTCCTGTCTCACCCAACCTCAGTAGAAATAGTCTGCTGGCATTCACCCCAACTGAATCCCTCATAATTTTGTATTTTCTATCAAATTTCCCCTCGTTGTCCGATGCTCCAGGGATTAAATTCTTTACCTGTTGACTCTTTCCCTGAGACCTTCCAAAATGCAACACCACACGCTTGACTGCATTCAATTCCATCTGTGCTTTCACAGCCCATTTTTTTCCCCCAGCTGGTCCAGATCCCACTGAAAGCTTTGAAAGCCTTTCTCGCTGTCCACTACACCGCAATCTTGGTGTCACCTGGAAATTCACTGATCCAGTTTATCATCTGGATCGTTGATATACTGTAGATGACAAATAACAATGGGCCCAGCATTGTCCCTGGGGCACTAGTCACAGGCTTCCAGTCAGAGTGGCAATCAACCACTCTCTGGCTTCTCTGGTAAGGTGAATGTTTAATCCAATTTACTATTTCATCCTGAGTACAGAGCAAATGAACCTTATTGATCAACCTCCCATGTGGGACCTTATCAATGGCCTTACTGAAGTGCTTGGTGACAACATCAACTTCCCTGGTGACCTCCTCAAAAAAACTCTAAAAGATTGGTTAGACTTGACCTTCCACGCACTATGCCAAGTTGACTATACCTAATCAGTCTGTGGCTATCCAAAAACTTGTATATCTGATCTCTTCACATACCTTCTAACAACTTACCCAGAACTGATGTCAGGCTATAATTTCCCAGATTACTTTTTAAACTGGGGAAATATAAGATAGCAGTTAATTTATAGCTGCGTATTTATGCACCCTTTTTATTATAGAGTTTGAAATTGCCATGGTATTTTCTCCTCTGTTTTTTACATAATTCATTTTATTTTCGGACTCAACATTTAAATATAGAGTTCATTTTAATTATCCTAGCCACAGTGGAAACTTTCAATTCCTCAGAAGATTCTGAGATCATTTAATGTCAGATGTCAGCATTGATTTAAATGTACAGTATATCTCCCTCTGGGCAAACATTTTAAACTTTGGGAAATGGCATTCTGCCAGGAAGACCAAATTGATGCACAAGAGTATTGTTCTGTCCACTGTGGAGACCTTTTCATCGAATGATTGGACACGATAATTGACAGCATCATGGGATTTGATAGATCAGTTCATTGTGATTCCTTACAATGGGCCCTTTGAAAATTATATTTGGAGTGGGACTCTGCAAATTATTTTTAAAAGGAAGGATTTTTTAGATGAGTATTTTACTGTCTTTCTCTCCCAATTAGTCTCGCTCTTTGGCTCAGAAGGGAAGGGGGAGAGGAGGAAAGCTACAGTGATTGGGGATCCGCTGGTTAGGAGGTTCAGTGAATGAGATTGAGGCTCCCCGATGGTATGTTGCTTCCCTGTTCCCAGGGTCAGGGATGTCTCTGATCGAGTCCTCAACATTCTCAAGTGAGAAGGTGAGCAGCCAGATGTTATGGTCCATATTGGTAGCAGATTTCAGATTTGTTGTCAGAGTACTTGTGCGACATCACATTACTTTTTTTTCCTGTGGGCAAAGCAGAATTACCACTTATTGGTAAGCAACAAAAAAATGTACACAACTTACATATGTAAACAAACTTAAAAAGTAAACAGATAAAGAAATGTAAACAAACTGTGCAATACAGAGAGAATAAAATTATCAATAAAGTGCACAAGTACGAGTCCTTAAATGAGTCCCTGATTGAATTTGTTGTTGAGGATGGGGGTGGGGGGGGGGGGTGGGTGGGGGAGGGTAGCAGCTGTTCCTGAACCTGGTGGTGAGAGTCTTGTGCCACCTAGACCTCTTTCCTGATGGCAGCAGCGAGAACAGCACGTGTGCTGGGTGATATGGATCCTTGATGATTGCTGCTGCTCTCAAACAGTGACATTTCCAGTAAATGTTTTCGATAGTGGGGAGGGTTTTGCCTGTGATGTCCTGGGCTGTGTCCACTACCTTTTGGAGGGCTTTACACTCAGGGGTATTGGTGTCCCCAACCAAACCGTGATGCAGCTGGTCAGCACATTTTCCACCACAAATCTGTAGAAATTTGCCAGGGTTTCTGATGTCATACCACACCTCTGCAAACTCCTGAGGATGTTGAGGCACTGATGTGCTTTCTTCATGATGTCATTAATGTATTGGATCTAAGAAAGATCCTCCAAAATAATGACTGGCAAGAAGTTAAATTTGCTTGCCCTCTCTACCTCTAATTCCCAAATGATCACTGAATCGTCCACCACTGGTTTCCACTTCCTGAAGTCAACAATCAACTCCTTGGTTTTGGTGACATTGAGTGCAAGGTTGTTGTTGGTGCACCATTCAACCAAGTTTTCTATCTCCCTCCTGTATGCTGACTCATTACCATTATTTAAACAACCCACTACCGTGCCATCGTCGACAACTTTGTAGATGGTGTTATTGTCGTACCGAGCCACACAGTCGTAGGTGTAGAGTGAGTAGAGCAGGGGGATAACTAAGAATGCAGCCCTGTGGTGCTCTGGGACTGATGGAGATTGTGGAGGAGATGTTCTTACCAATCCTCAGTGATTGTGGCTGGAGGTGAGGAAATCCAGGATCCAGTTTCACAGTGGGCTGTTGAGGCCCAGGGCCTGGAGTTTGCTGATCAGTTTTGAGGGGATGGTGGTGTTAAATGCTGAACTGTAATCAATAAAGAGCATCCTGGTGAATGCATCTTTACTGTCCAGGTGTTCCAGGGCTTTGTGTAGAGCCAGTGAGATGGCATCTGCCATAGACCTGCTGCTATGACAGGCGAACTGGAACAGATCCATGTTGCTGCTCACACATGACCTGATGTGCTTCAACACTAGCCTTTCAAAACACTTCCTCACAGTTGATGTAGGTGCTACTGGTCAAAAGTCAAAAGGCACTCTTTTTGGGCACCGGTGTGACTTGTATCTGTTTGAAGCAGCTGGGTGCCACCTCCTGCCAGAGTGCATATTGAAATTATCCATTAATACATTGGTAAGTTGGTCAGCAAAGGTTTTTAAAAATCAGTTGGGTATGGACCAATGACATAAATAGGAGAAGGGATAAGGTCCTGAAGATGGAATATACGGAGTTAGGAAAGAAGCTGAAGAATAGGACCTCAAGTGTGGTAACCTCAGGATTAAGGCTGGACTATGCACCCTGAAGGTAGGAATAGAAAGTTGGCAGGCAAATGCGTGGCTGAAGAGTTGGAACGGGTGGAGGGGGGGCAGGATTTCAAGCTTGTGGATCATGGGGATCTCTTTTGGGGAAGATCTGACCTGTACAAAAAGAATGGGCTGTACCTGAACCGGAAGGGGACCAATCTCCTGGTAGGCAGGTTTGCTAGAGCTGTTGGGGAGGGTTTAAACTAGTTTGGCAGGGGGATTGGAATCAGAATGTGAGGCCAGAGTATAGGGCAGAAGGTGAAAAGGATGATGCAAGGTGTTACAAGTTTGTAAGGAAGGACAGGGAGGGTGAGGAACCATAAATGTAGTCTGTTAGAGGGTTTGTAATGCATCTATTTCAATGCAAGGAGTATTAAGAATAAAACAGTTGAACTTAGAGCATGGATCAGTAGGTGGAACTATGATGTTATGGCTGTTATAGAGACTTGGCTGGAGAAAGGACAGGATTGGCTGATGCAGGTACCAGGGCTTTGGTGTTTTAAAAGGAATAGGATCGGAGGTAAGAGAGTGGGAGAGGAGAGTAGCATTACTGGTCAGGGATAGTTTCACGGCTGTAAAAATGGAGGACGCTGTAGAGGGAGTGTCAAATGTGGGTGGAAGTCAGAAATAGGAAAGGAGCTATTACAGTACTGGGAGTCATCTACAGGACTCCAAATAGCCCTCAGGATACTGAAGAACAGATAAGTAGGCAGATTTTGGAATGGTGCAGAAATTACAGGGTTGTGCTATGGGAGACTTCAACTTGCCTGATATTGATTTGCACCTCCTGACTGCAAGGGATAGATGGGGCCAAATTTGTCAGGTGTGTCTAAGAAAGATTCCTAACACAATATGTGGAGCAGCCGACTGGAAGAGAGGCCATGCTGGAACTAGTACTGGGTAATGAACCTGGATAGGTGGTGAACCTCTCGATGAGAGTGACTACAACTCCCTGAGCTTTAGCGTAGCTATGGACAATGATAGAAGCAGGCAAAATGGGATAGTGTTTAATTGGGGAAAGGCTCATTATGATGGGATGAGGCAGGAACTAGTGAGAGTAAATTGGAAACAGATGTTCATGGGAGAAAGCACAGACCTAATGTGGAGGATGTTTAGGGACCACTTGCACCGGATTCAGGATAGGTTAGTCCCACTGAGTCAGAAAAAAGATGGGAGCAAAAGGGAACCATGGTTGACAAAGCAGGTGAGGCAACTAGTTATGAGGAAGAAGGAAGGAGACATTAGATTTAGAAGGAGGGGACAGGGAGGGCTCATGAGAATTATATGGAAGCCAGGAAGGAATTTAAGAAAGGGCTTAGGACATGCCTTGGCATGTAGAATTAAGGAGAATCTCAAGGCATTCTATGTGCATGTGAAGAACAGAAGGATGATGTGAATGTAGGTGGGGCCACTTAAGGATAAAGGAGGCAAAATGTGCCTGGAGGCAGAGGAGGTTGGGTGGCCTGAATGAATATTTTACTTCAGTAGTCACCAGAGAAAAGGACCTTGATCAGGGTGAGGTCAGAATAGGACAAGCTTGTGTGCTGGACAATGATGAGATTATGGAAGAAGAAGTGTTGGATCTTCTTAAAAATGTTAATTGATAAGTTACCAGGACAGACACGATATACCCCAGGTTGCTGTAGGAAGGGAGCGAAGAGACAGCTGGGACATTAGTTACAATCTTAGAATCCTCCTTGGCCACAGGGGAGGTGCTAGAGGATTAGAGAATGGCAAATATGGTCACCTTGTTTAAAAAAGTTTATAGGATGAATCCTGGGAATTATAGACTGGTGAATATTGCATCAATGGTGTGTAAACTATGGAGAGGATTCTTAAGGATAGGATCTATAAGCATTTAGGGAAGTACGGTCTACTCAGGGATAGTCAGCATGACTTTGTGAAGGGAAGGCTATGCTTCACAAGCCTAACTGAGATTTTTGAGGCATCACAAAAGAAATTGATGAAGGTAGGGTAATGGATATGGTCTATATAGAGTTTAGTAAAGCATTTGCCAATGTCCCCCATGAGAGACTTATTCAGAACATCACGAGGCATGGGATATATGGAACCTTGATTGTGTGGATTACAAATGGGCTTACATGTAGAAAGCAGAGAGTAATAGGGGTCGGTAGGTATTCTGCCTGGAGATCAGTGAGTGGTGGAATTCAACATGGATCTGTTCTGCAACTCCTGCTCTTTGTGATTTTTATACATGCCCTACATGAAGAAGGAGAAGGATGGGCCAGTAAGTTTGCAGATGATACAAAGGTTGGAGGAGTTATGGATATTGCTGAAGTTTGTAGTAGGATATTAAAGGATATAGATAGGATGTAGAGTTGAATGGAAAAGTGCAGATGGAGTTCAAACCAGACAAGTGTGAGGTGATGCATTTTGGTAGGTTAAACCTGAAGGCTGAGTACAGGGTTAATGGTCAAATAATTAATAGTGTGGAGGAACAGAGGAACCTTGGGGTCCAAATCCATACATCCCTCGAGGTTGCCATGCAGGTTGATAGGATAGTTAAGAAGGTCTATTGGATGTTGGGCTTCATTAGTCATGTTGCACTACAAATCTCTGGTGAGACCTCACTTAGAGTACTGTGTTCAGTTCAGGTCATTATAGGAAGGATGTGGAAGCTATGGAGAGGTTGTCGAGGAGATTTACCAGGATGTTGCCTGGATTGGAAAATAAGTCTTATAAGGCAAGGTTAGCAGAGCTGGGATTTTTTTCTTTGGAGAGAAGAAGGATGAGAGGAGACTTAAAAGAGGACTACAACATTCTGAGAGTCATAGATAAGGTAATCAACCAACACCTTTTTCCCAGGGCAGGATTACCAAACAACGGAGGACAAAGTGAAGTGAGGAAAGTTTAAGGGAGAGATCAGGGGTAGATTTTTTTATACAGAGAGTTGTGGGTGCCTGGAATGCCTTCTAGGGGTGGTGGAGGAGGCTGAAACATTAGGGACATTTAAGAATCTCCTAGACAGGCACATGGATGGAAGGAAAATAGAGGATTATGAGGTAGGGAGGGTTCCACATAGGCCATGCCCTCTTCACTCTGCTATCATCAAGGAAAAGATACAGGAGCCTAAAGACAAGCACTTAGCGGCACAAGGACAGCTTCTTCCCTGCTGCCATCAGAATCCTGAATGATCAATGAACCAAAGACACTGCCTTACTTATTGTGCACCATTTAAAAAAAAATGTTTATATAGTAATGTTGTAAGATGGTTATAATAAAAAGGTTTGCACTCTGATGCCTGCTGAAAAACACAACGTGTTCATGACAATAAATCCTGATTCTGTTTCTGAACTTGAAAATGGACATGCTCATTGGTCATGAAAGCTGCGGGCAGCATATCATGCAGTGGATGAGTTAGGAAGGCACCCTCAAATGCATTAGAGACAACCTTCTACCATTCACTCACACATTCAGGGCCAAGTAATGCACTACTTTCACGTCACCTGGATGTGGGAGGTAACAGGAATACATGGTGGACCTCGGAGAGAGCGTGCAAACTCCATACAGACAGCAAGCGAGGTTAGTATCGAGGTTGGATCACTGCCACGGTGAGACAGTGACTCTCCCTGATGTGCCACTCTGCCAGTTCTATCCTCTCTTTCTGTAAGAGTGCCAAACCGGTCATCTAACTGCCAAAAGGTGATGGATTCTAGGTGCATGATGTGGCAATGGAGGTGCAAGGAGGCTTTCTAGGAGAAACTGACTCTGCATTTGTGAAATACTTTGCAGAAACGTCGGTTATATATCTTTACCTCCTGTAAATGCTGCAAGGCCTGCTGAGTTCCTCACGCATTCAATGCATCATCCTCCGCCATTTTCACCACCTACTACGTGATCCCATCACCGGACTGATCTTCCCTGCTTCTTCCCTCTCTGCCTTCCGTGGGGACAACTCCCTTCGTGACTCCCTTGTCCACTCCTCCATCTCCACCAATTGCTCCCTTGGCAACTACTCCTATGGTCCACTTGCTCCCACACCTTCTTTCTCACGACCATTTGGGGCCCCAAACAGTCCTTCTATTGAAGTAATGCTTCACTTGTGAACCTGCAGGGTTAACTACTGCTTCCAGTGTTCCCTCTACATTGGAGAGACTGGGAGATCATGTTGTTGTGCATCTCAGCTCTGGCGCTTCAAAAGCAGGGCTCTCCCAGTGACCACCCATTTCAACTCCCCATACCATTTTCATGCTGACATGTTGGTGCATGGTCTCTTGAATTGCCAAACTGAGACCACCCTCAAACTGAAGGAACCACACCTCATATTCCGGCTGGGAACCCTCCAACTGGAGGGCATTAACATCGACCTCTCCAGTTCCAGTTAGCTCCCACCCCATCTTTTCCTTGTCTCCTTTCCTCCAGCTCTGTCTCCCTGTTTCTTTCTCCTTCTGTCTCTTTTCACAGAGCCAAAAACTTCCCACCCCTCCTGATTTCAATTCTCACCTTTTCCCTCCTTTCCTCTCATCAAATCCAGTTAACTCCTTTTGTCTGTTAGTCTGTACTCTCTGCCTTAAAATCCTTCCCTTTCCCCCATTTTAAAAAAAATATAGACCTCCTTGCCTGCTTTTTGCTCACACCTTGAGGAAGGGCTCAGACCCGAGATGTCGGTAATATCTCCAGTGGATGCTGTTAGACCTGCTCGGTTCTTTCTGCATTTCTGTGTTTTTACTGCAATAACAGCGTCTGCAGATTTTCGTGTTTGTACAAAAGATGTAGTGCGCTGCAGTGCAAATAAACAACCAAAGGCTGTATTACAGGCTTTAATTAGCTTAAAACTTGCACACCTGGTTCTATATCCTTTCTGGCTGCGTGTGCACTGCTCCTGCCCAAGGGCCAGCGTGAGCCTTTATGTGGGGCCTGTGATTGGCAGGGAGTAGTTGGAGCCAGTCTCTCTGGTTACCTCCCTACAGGTACCATGGGTTTCCCCCTGCAGTAGGCAGTGCAGGCAGACGCAGGCGGTCACTGAGAGTCCAGTGGTTGTATCACCACAAGACGTAAGTGAAGAGCAAACAGGTGCATGTTTGGAACATTAAAGGTGATGATAAGACGTCTGAAATAGAAGCCGTCCAATTTATTCTCTGAGACATCTGGGGTGAGAGAGAATGGAAGTGGCGGCAGCTCAACAGTGGAGGAAGGTAATGTGATCAAAGACTACAGGCAAGGTGGGGTACATTGGTGGCAGGTGAGAAAACACCATCAAATGTCAGCACCCAGCTCTCAAAGCGACAGGGATGAAGGAAGAAAAACTAAATGTAATATCAAGGCTTCCTTCAGCTCCAGTTATGCCAGCAAATCTTCACCCTGGCCGCAACCTCTCTCGCTGCTACCTTTGGAAAGGAGGTACAGAAGCCGGAAGAGCAGCACCTCTGGGTTCAGGAGCCGTTAGTTTTTCTCAGCAGCTTTCATGATCTTCCCACCCTAACCACGAACTACTCCGAGACAACCAAAAGGTCGTCGGCACTGTTGAAACACCACTCTTTTTCCTTGTACTAACTGTAACTGTGAATATTTATTTATCTATCCTTTTATATTTATCATCTCTTTTTCTGTTTTGACATGGTGGTCATTTAATTTCTACTACCGTAGTAGGTGTATCTTGCGTACCTGCGTGGCTGCAGCAAGTAAGAATTTTGGTAACGCTGCACATAGTACACGGCAATAATCTCTCATCATTAACATTCCACCACACCCCAACCCACTCTGACATCATTACATTTCTGAATGAAGCCCAAGATTTAAATCAGTAGCGGGGTGGCACAGTTAGTTTAGCGATTAGCAGAACACTGTTACATCTGGTTCGAATCTGGTACTGTCTGTAAGGAGTTTGTACCTTCTCCCCGTGTCTGTATGAGTTTCCTCTGGGTGCTCTAGTTTCTTCCCACCCTCCAAAATATATAGAGTTGTAATTGGGTAGTATTTAATTTAATTCAGATTGGGAGGGGCAGGGGAAGTGGTCAGACAAAGGCCCATCTTGGCCACATTATATATCATACACATTATTTATTACACATCATCCATTATATTATTGCAACCTTGTTTACTAATGCTACAAAATATCAGGCAACATTCATCTAAATTTTAAATGTCCCTCTTGGAGGAGTTAAGTGAGGAAAGTGCCATGTGTGGGAGGATTATGTTATAATGAGAGGGTGGGATTGACTAGAACACAGGCTGCTACTTATTTTCCTGTCACGTTATTTCGCTGTCGGTGTCTGAGGATGAATGCGGATGGAACACTCATCTATGTCCTGTTAACTCTTCCATTGCTGGTGTCCATGGTTTACTCACTGTCGACTGAACTCCTGGAAAGAGAATGTAGCCCACTGCGCCAACACTGAGCACAAAGTTCAAGCTCAGATGGAACCTGCAAGTCTGAAGGCCTCTCCCTCCCGAACACCTGGCCAATGCCACAGATGACTTTGGGGTGCATTTTGAAGAAGGCTTGTCAGTGCTGAATTCAAACAGTGGCTGTATTTAAAATCTGTGAGACTCTTGGGGTGACTCGAATTGATCATCTCTATCATTGTTCTATCTTCTGGCATGTTTCCCTTGTCATGCTAGGAGCATTTAGGATTAGTTTACATCCACATTTCCCCCCCACCCCGACTTCCCCAACCCTCTACTCCCCTCCCCCCAATGGCTCCACCCTCATCCTCCTCACACCCTCCATCACATTGACTCCTACTCTGATCCCTGCTTGGTCTTTACCTTCCCCTCTCAGATGGAGCACTCTTGTCTTCAGTAGAGGCCTCACCTTCATCCCCTTTACCCACCCCTTATTGAGTTCCGTGCACACCACTCTTTTTCCATCACCTCCATCTCCATCTTCTTCCATCCTGATTCTACAACCCCCCCCCCCCCCCCCCCGACTCACCCCACCCCAAGAAAGAATCCTTCTCCCATCTTAAGCCTTCTTAATCCTCTTGGACACTTTGTCCTGGTCAGCCACCCATTTTAGATCTTTATATTTCCAAATGCCGCTGAGACATCAACCAGCTCAACTTCACCATTCCCCTCTCTTATTCTAATCTCCCCGCCCCCCCCACCGAACACTCTGTCCTCCACTCTCTCTCTCTTATTATCAACCCTGCAAACAAGGGATGCCTGACGCACTAACCTCTACCTTGCCAAGACCAAATGACAGCTCTCAGACACCTCTTCTTACTTACCCTTTACCTCGGGACCCCACCAAAAGAGCATCAAGTGGGAGGATGTCATACGGTGTGGTAAAGTCAGGACGTAAGAACCTGACCCTCCTGGGAATTAGTTTAAAAAGTGCCCTTTAATCAAAGTACAAAAAACCAACTGAAGTTAAAACAGTATTAGAACTGTATAAGAACACTTAAAGAAACAACCCTGTACCTGGAACCCAATGACTGGAGCAAGAAGATTGTGGTCAGTGGCCTCCTGATCAATTGAAGCCTGAGACTGGCATGTGAGCTGCCTTCTGGGTAAACCACGTGCCTGTAGGGGCATCTGCAGCCCTGTCTCTACCACTGGATTGAGCAAATGGCGTCCAAGAAGATTCATCGCACAGGCACAGAAAATCGAGCATGCTCAAATCGGAAGAGACTCAACAGAAGGAGATACAGGCTTCACACCTGGCAGCAGATACAGTCCTTTCCAGCAATAAATTTGAGAGGAAATTGACAGTGAAGAGGAGAAAGAGGATGAAGAGGAGCAAAAGTTCTACAAGAAAAAGCCAAGGGTTCTGCTAAAGGTAAAGGAAAAGAATGTAAGAAACAAGAAGAGTTTGAATATTCTAATGCAGACTCATTGAGAGAAACTGAGAGGAGTTTTAAAAAATGCAAATAAACAGATTGAAAATATTTTGCCATTGTGAATAAGATGCAACTTACTTTGGTCAATATGGATGAAAGAATCAAAAATGTAGAATATGGTGTGGAACATGTGTAGGAGAGAGTGGGAAAAGTGGAAAATGGAACACTTGTATGGTCTATGGAAAGAAAAAAAAACTTTGGGATAAGGAGGATATATTAGAGAACTTTAGTAGAAGAAATATTATTAAGATTGCTGTCCTCAAGGAGGGCGTTGAAGGTCAAGATCTGATTCATTTTTTTAATGATTATTTTGGGTGTGGACAAGTTTGACAAATCTATTGAAATTGAGAGGGCCCATAGAGCTCTCAGACCGCCACCATTGCCAGACCAAAATCCTCATTCTATTCTGATTAAATGCCTCAGATATCAAGACAGAAACAAAAGCAAGAAATAGTCTGTTTGACTATGAAGGATCTAGAGCACACATGTCAAACTTTGGCCCGCGGGCCAAATTTGGCCCGCAATATAATTATATTTGGCCCGCAAGATCATATTAAATATATATTAGAGTTGGCCCGCTGGCCGCTGCGCCAGTATAGCGCATGCACACTGAAGGTGAAAATGAAGACGCCGGAGATGTGGAGGGATCTCAGAGTCCCGAATCCCGGGGATCGGAGCGCCGCACTCAGCCCGCCCGGCTCCCGGACACACAGACGCGGCTGGAGTTGGGGACCATCCTCGCTGGGTCTGCGCTTCAGCGGCGACGCCAGACCGAACGTCTCGTTGGCGATGCCTTCCCCCTCGCTCCGTGCGCGGCGGACTCTGCCTCCCACTCCTTTTGTTGGAGACGAGCCCGGCGCCGTGAGATCGCAGTTTAATCCCTCTCCAATCATGGGAGGGGGGTGGGAGCAATGCGCTCTTCTCAGCCAATTCCTCCACCGCCTCGGACGCCGGCGTTTCAACGGGGGGTTCGGGTGCCTTCGTCAGGCGACCGACCTGTTGGTCCAAGACAAGGGGAGAGCGTACAAACTCCACACAGACAGCACCTGAACTCGGGTGAACGTGGAGCTGCGACCCCTCATTCCACATCAGGACTGTGTGTAAGATTGGGAGCAGTGAGACGGAAGCTTATTTTGTTCCTGTGATTTAAGCCTTTCTTGGGGTGGGGGTGTCCTTCTCTGACCACTTGCCTAACAATTAACCTAATCAGATGTGAAGTTACCACAATACAACAGTTCTCAACCTTTTTCTTTCCACTCGCGTCCCTGTGCCATTGGTGCTCTGTGATTAGTAAGGGATTGCTTAAGGTGGTCTGTGGGTGGAAAGAAAAAGTTTGAAGACCACTGCTTTAATCATCCCTCATTGACTCGTCATGTGCACGGTTTCAGAACGCTAAAGGAAATGGGCCAATGACAATGACAATGAAAGAGTTTATCCAAAACTATTATTAAACATTTATTTTAATAAGAAAAAGTTTAACATTACATATGTTGAAAGAAGAGAAAACATGCAGATGTTGTTGAAAATTTTCAATAAATATTTAGTTCGGCCCTCGACTTAGTCCAAGTTTTTAATTTTGGCCCTCCGTGAATTTGAGTTTGACACCCCTGATCTAGAGTATTGTTTTACCCAGAAATAAGTCCAGAATTATTGTAGCAAAGGAAAGAGTTCAACCTGGTTTAAAAACCCTCTTTGGAAAAAAGGATACAGATTTATACTGTGACATCCAACTACTTTGAAGATTTTTCTGCGGGACAGTGGAAGAAGATTTTTTACAGCCAGTGATTGGGTAGAAGAGTTTGTGGAAACATTGTTAATAGTTAAACAGGACAAGTGACTAATTTAATACTATACTGCTTCTTTTGGTTAATTAATATTATTTTTCTATACAAAAGAATGATGAACAAATATAAGGCGATCAGCTGGGAGGGTGGGGGTAATAGATGGCTGACTATTATAGAGTTATGTGTGTTTTTTGTGGGATGAGTCACAACCTGTAAAATGGAGGGGATGGGGCAGCATTGTGTAAGATTTAAACAAAGCTAATGGGGGGATTCTTGTAGTTTGTGTAACTTTATGTATTATGTACACTATATTAATGGTACCTTAATGACAATCTTTTTTTATCTTCTTCTCTGTTTGGACTGCTGCAAGATGTTTGCTCTACCACAGAGGATACAATTTGAGTAATTTATTGGAGGATGCACATAGGTGAGGTAAAGGGGAACAAGTAGATGTGAAATACCCCTGTAGCAATGAATAATGCAGTGAAGTTATTAAGACTTAATGTTAATGGGCTAAATGGAACAGTGAAGAGAAAGAGGGTCACATATTTAAAAAAATAGGAGTGGGTTTAGTCTTCCTACAAGAAAGCCACTTAATTGAAAATGAACATCAAAAGTTAAAAAAAGATTGGGTGGACAGATCTTTGCCTCCTCGTTTAATTCAAAAGAAAAATGAGTGGCAATTTTTATACATAAAAATCTTCCAGTGTGAGTACAAAATGTAGAGACAAATCCTGGAGGTAGGTATGCTATAGTGCTTTGCCAAATATACTTGGAATCCTGGACCCTTATAAATATATATGCATGAAATATTGACAGTGAGAGGTTTATTCAAGACACATTTTTTAACCTAGCAAATGCTTATGAAAATATTTTAGTTGGAGGAGTTTTTAATTTTTTTCTAGATCCAGTTTTAGATAGGTCTACAAGACCAGTAATGAGGACAAAAGCCACTTTGGTACTAATGAGAGAGTTGAACTTATTGGATGTTTGTAGAAGAATTTATCCAAGAAAAAGAGATTACTCTTTTTATTCATATAGACATGATTCCTATTCTTGGATAGATTTATTTTTAGTGTCAGCTCAATTGCAAGGTACAATCATAGAAGTTGAATATAAAGTGAGAATTTTATCAGATATTGACATTCATGATGTCAGACAATTACAAATCGGTCTATAGATGATGGTTCAATTCATCATTTCTGAGAAGATCAGACTTTCATGATTTTATTAGAAGACAATTTTAATTATTTTGTGAGACCAACTATTGATAAATTTATTATATGAGATGCTTTGAAAGCATATTTAAGAGGACATATGTTATAATTCTAAGATCAAAAAAGGAATATACAAGAGAAGAGGAAATATTGGAAAAATAAATAAGTAATTTGGAAAAAGGCCTCCAAAAGAAGAATTCTGATGAAAAACATAGACAACTTGTTAACAAAAAACTTGAATATAATACATTACAAACATATAAAATGGAAAATGTGATAACAAGAACTAAACAGAACTATTATGAACTGGGGGAAAGACCTCATAAAGTCCTTTTTTGGCAGTTGAAAGCAGAATAGGTGTCAAGAACAATTAATACAATAAAAATAGATACAAATGTAATTAGTTGTAAACCTCATTAAATTAATGAGACCTTAAGACAATTTTATTCTAAATTAAACCAATAAGAATCTCAAGGAGATGTTAATAAAATAGAAGAATTCTTATCACAAATAGGACTTCAAGGTTAGATTTGAAAGAACAAGTCGAATTAAATGCTATTTTTAACCAGGAAAAGGTTAGGGGAGCATTGAGTTTGTTGCAAAGTAATAAATGTCCTAGAAAAAATGGTTGTCCTCCTGAACTTTTTAAAGAATTCAAAGACTTGTTGATTCCTTTATTTATGGAGGTGTTAAATCAGGCATCTGCAACACTTACTCTCCCAGTAACATTTTCAATGGCAATTATTACTGTGCTACCAAAAGAAGTTAGGAACCCATTGAAACCGTCATCTTATAGACCCATTTCATTTTTAAATTCAGATTACAAGATTATTGCAAAAGCCTTGGCAAATAGATTGTCAAAATTCTTGGTGAAACTGATAAATGTGGACCAAACAGGCTTTGTGGAAAAAAAAGCCAATCTGCAGATAATGTAAGCAAACTATAATGCATTTGGCACAAAATAGAGGTGATCTGAGTGTTGCTATGACATTAGATGCAGAAAAAGCATTTGATAGACTAGAATGGGACTGGAGCATAGATTCTCAAGTTGGTGTGTTCTCCCCACCAGTAGGGCATGCAAATATTTTGGTAGGGCTTAAGAATATTTTAATGGGCCATAGGAATATTTTGGGAAATAATTAAAAAGTTGGTTTGATCATTTGAAAATGTCAGTAGATTTTGAGATCTAAAGACCATAGATTTTCCCTCTTGGTTAACTCAGCCATTGCTGATGGACTTATCTGACGTTCCAGTGCAATACCAAGAGGAGTTATTGGAGTTGCAACATGAGGAATCTGTGAAAACTCTTTTCCAAGTGAAAGGAACCATGATGTGGCTGTCTAACGAGATGGAACGCAGAGATAGTGGAGAGGGTCATGAACTTCAAATTTGGTAACCATATTTACAAACTTCAGGCATAAATCTTTAGACAAATTCTTCAAAACCCTCAAGACCAGTGTTGATCTTCTCGAAAGAAAATTAAATAGAATATGAATTTGTAATCTGGGAGTGGGTGTCACTTTTCAGTGATCCAATCTATTTTATCTTTCTTTCTTTGATACTTTCTTGTTCTTGATTTTTTCTACTCTCATTTTTTTATTTATTTGGGGTCCTTTTGGGGGAGTTGGGTTGGGGGTTGTGGGGACTGGGTTAATACCATCATGAAATGAATACTGAAATCCACAATCATCTCCTTGGTTTTGCTGACGTTGAGCGCAATGTTATTGTCTTTACACCACTCAACGAGCTGATCTCTCTCCCTCCTGTTCACTTCCTCATTGCTGGTTGTGATTCTGCCGACAACTGTGGTGTCACCGGCAAACTTGTAGATAGCGTTGGAATTGTGCCTAGCAACACAGACATGGGTTAACACTGAGTAGAGAAGTGGGGTAAGCACACATCCTTGGGATGCAATTGTGTTGATGATCAGTGAGGAGGAGACGTTGTTTTCAATTCACATCGACTGTCGTGTTCCAATGAGGAAGTCAAGGATCTTGATTCTGATTCTTATAGGAAGAAGAGACCATCAATAGCCACTGTTCACGTCCTGGACTACAGTTAAGACTATAAGTTAGCTTCCAATAATATCGCTGAACAGATGTATGTTAGTGACAGTGCCAATCCTTCCTTTATTAAATTTCTCCCACTGCTTATTCAAACTCCTGATGATGGATTTTAGAATCTAATCTACTGTGTTGGCTGCAATACACCAAAGTGTTGGGGAAACTCAGCAGGTCATGCAGCATCCAAAGGAAGTAAAGGGTAACCAATATTTCAGGTCTGGACCCTTCATCAGGTACCTGGTGCATTGAATTCTTCAACACGAACATCTGCAGATTTTCTTGTTTCATTCCACATGGTGTTGGATAGACTCAGTGTCCTGCTATTTAAGTAGAATTTTACTAAACATCAAATTTATTGCAGATCTCATAATGGTTCAAGCTTATCTGATATAATTTGTGGTTCTGGGCAACCACTGCTGGAAACAATACTTCTTCTGTTTATACATTTTTGAGCTCAAACTTCCTGTTTATAAGAATTATAAATAAAAAGTAATTCAGCTGAGACCCTGGCCTGCTTCATCTCTCCACATATGCCAACTGATATTCTTTTCCCTGGCAGAAGATGAACATTTGAACCTCAGTATCAGAATCAGGATCAGGTTTCTTGTCATGAACCATGTGTCCTGAAATTTGTTGTTTTGTGCATTACAAGTACAAAAAAATGCTTTAAATTAAATTTCCGTAAATAGTCTATTTAAAAATAAATCAATTAGTGAAAAGGAAGAGAAAAGAAAGTGAGGTCGCATCTGTAGTTCACTGTCCATTCAGAAATCTGATGGTGGGGGGGAAGAAGCTGATTTTGTACCATTGGGTGTTCACCTTCAGCCGCCTGTACCTCCTTCCTGGTGGTAGCAGTGAGAAGAGGGCAAGGCCTGGGTGGTGAGGGTCCTTGAGGATAGAGGCTGCTTTCTTGAGACACTGTCTCTTGTAGATGCACTTAATGGAGTGAATGCTGATACCCATGATGGCGCGGGCCGGGTTCGCAACCCTCAGTAGCCTCTTCCTGTCCTGTGCATTGGCACCTCCATACCAGGCAGTGATGTAACCAGCAGTTCAAGTTTATGGGTAAGTTTATCTTTTTTGTGACATAACTTGATCCGACAAACTTAAAATGTCACATTTTGTATAGGACAATTATCTTTACACTGACTGAAATTAAAGACTTTATGAGCAGTTCCCATCATCCACCACACAACTCCAAAGCTGATTTAAGCATTGGATTCAAAATTCTGAAGAATTTCATGAAGTTATCGTGACATGCAGCATATTGTGCACAAGCCATTTCATGGCTACCCAAGATTTTAGTGGTCTCAAGCTGTTCATGAGTGTGTTTGAAACCTCTTTTGATTTAATTTAATTTTACTGATGTGATGCGCTATTGAGCAGAAAAGCAGACACAAAACATAAAGGCTGTTCAGCAGGCTTTATTCTGCACAAACTTCCACAGAGCTGGATGTGAGAGTAGGTGCGCTTCTCTGAGACTGACCTCAAGGGGCTGGATGTAGCTTATATCCCGGAGGGTGATTGGCAGTCAACCGGGTGGGGCTTGGTCCATTTAGGTCAGTTGATTGACAGCCGGCCAGGTGTTGCCTTGTCCTCCGGTGCTCTTTCTGCAGGTACACAGGTTGCCCCCAGCAGTAGGCTAGTGGTGTAACACCACAACCGATATAACATAGGAGAAGCCCTTCCAGCTCATGACACCTATGCCATCCAATTACTCCCAACTCCATGCATTTTTGGTGGGTGGGAGTAAACTAGAGCGTCGGGAGAAAACCCTTGCAGGTCACAGGGAGAACAGACAACGCTGGATTCAAACCCGGATTTCTGGCATTGTAATAGCGCCACATTGTCTGCTTTGTGAACCGTGCCGCCCAGTGTGGTCCCCAGAAGTCATTAAAAAATTATGGCAATGGAGTTCTCAGTTGAATCATTTAATTGCTTAAAGTACATTGGTTTCAGTTAATCACCCATTCATTCATCATGATCAGGGGCAACATACAATAGTTCTTGTGAGTCTTGTGGCAGACACCCAGTCACAGGAGTCTCAAAGCAACATATGCTTCAGTCATTTGAATAAAGAATATTTCCTTAAACCATGGTTAAGTGAGTTTGGAAAGAACAAGGTATATTCTTAAGCAATCGGAAGGTCTCTAAGAACAACTATGAACTGCAATGAAGACTTAAATATCATTGTAAAATATTTGAAGGGAAGAAGATTTACTATTCTTACATTGTGCTGGGGAAGAACAGCACAAATGCTTGGAAAGACACAGAGTGTAGAAATTTATTAAACAAAATAGCTGAGAATCAGGAACATTAACATAAGATGGCAGGTCAGGCGGCATCTGTGAAGAGAGAAACAGTGAACGTTTCAGACACAACTTTCCAACATCTACCTGCTGGAGGGAGTAATTCAGTTGTGCACAAGGAAATGGAATTTGATATCTCAGAATAGTTGCCTAGGGTGACAGAGGTTGCAGGGAGAACCAAGTGTGGGTATTTCTGAAAATTCTGTAGCTCCGCTCACATCTGCCTCAAAGGTTCTCGCCCTCTCAAACACTGCCCCGTGCCACTGCACAACTTCACATTTAGCGATCATACACTTGTCCTTCCTCCAACTAAATGAGTCATCCAGTCATAGCGCAGAAGCAAGGTTGTGCTAATGAAGCAAGGAAGAGCGAGTGCTTTTCTCTTTGGAGCGACGAAGGGTGAGAGGTGACAGTGGAGGTATATAGGATTACAAGGGGCTTAGATAGCGTGGTCAGCCAGCACATTTTTTCCCAAGGTGGCAATAGCCAATGCCAGAGGACATCTGTTTAAAGTGAGTGTAGGAGAAATTAGGGGAAATGTCAGGTGTAAGATTTTTTTACGCAGAAGATACCTGGAATGTGCTGCTCGGGGTTGTGGTGGAGGCTGATACATTAGCGACACTCAAGGCAGGAAGAATCAAAGGTTATGCGTGTGAGACAGGGAAGGATTAGATTGTTGTGGAGTAGGTTTTTATAAGTCAGCAAAACAACATGGGCAGAAGAGCCTGGACTGTAATGCTCCATGGCACAGGCCCTGCGGCCCAACTCCTCCCGACGTATAGTATCATAAACCTTTAGGAATCTATGGCATCAATTATGAATACACTTACATAAAGTGTTATTCATTCAAAGCCCCTTCTGGTCCCCTTTTGCCTTTTGACCAAAGATTTTGATTTTCTTTATTGATTTAATAGCATGGCAGAAGTCCCTTCCAGCCCATGAGCCCACGCCCACCAAATACATCCATGTGACCAATGAATCTACGATCCCCATACGTTTTGGAGTGGGAGGAAACCAGAGCACCCGGCGAAAGCCTACGCAGGTCATGGGGAGACAGCACTGGATTCAAACTCGGGTCACTGATCCTGCAATGGCATTGTACCAACCATGCTAGCTAGATACAGGAAATTCAACAAACAGCCCACTTAATGTGGCTTTTGTTTGAAAGTAATGGGATTATATGAGGACTATAAATGACAATCCTTTTAAATTTAAAGCTTTACCATGCAAAGCAGCCTGACTTTAAAAGTATGTAGGGAATTTGTGCTGAATGTTATCGAAGAAGAGATAAACAGGATGTCTTGCTGAGATTTATACTGCAACGTAAACACAAACTATTGTCAATGAAGGCATGGTTTATTTTAATGTTGAAATGCTGATCTGTACTGAAAGGTTCTGGTCTGAAACAGCAATTACCTGTTATAGTGGATCAGAATCAGAATTTATTGTCATGAACATTTCACGAAATTTGTTGTTTTGCAGTATCACTACAGATGCAAAATTGCTATAAACTACATTTTTTTTAACATAAATAAATTTGGACAAAAGAAGAGGAAGTGAGATGGTGTCTGTGATTCATTGTCTATTCAGAAATCTGTTGGCGGTGGGGGGGAGGGGGAGAAGCTTTTTTTTCAACTGTTAGGTGTTCGTCTTCAGGTTCCTGTACCTCCTTCCTGGTGGAGCAGTGAGAAGAGGCATAGCCTGGTTGATGAGGGCCTTAGAGGCTAGAGGCTGCTTTCTTGAGACACCGCCTCTTGTAAATATCCTTAATGGAGTGAAGACTGATGCCCATGATGGCATTGGCCGTGTTCATAACTCTCTGTAGCCTTTTCCTGCCCTGCCCTGTTTTCCTGAATCTCAAAGTAACCAGTCTGAGGTGAAATGCTGTTAAGGAAGGACTGAATGTGATGGGAATGGCCTTCCCCACCTGACCGATGCAGTTTGTCTCATTTAGATAGAGGAAATAAGTGCTGGAGTGGGCCCTGTGAGCCTGCGCCACCACTCAACGCAATCCCGGCTGATCAAGCGCCTTCAATTCCCCTCTTCCTGCTTTCCACATCCCTCGATCCCCTTGGAATATATCCAATGAAGTGGCCTCAACAACATTCTGTGGTAGGGAGAGCCACAAATTCCCAGCTCTCTGAAGTGAAGAACTTTCTCCTCATCTCAGTTCTAAATGCCTGCTCAGACACCACGAAAGTGCTGTCTGCCCGGTTGCAAAGTCGATTTTTTCACTGGGATCATTATGAATATTTATTTTCCTTCTTTTTGTATTTATTCTCTTCTTATTTCAATTAAGTATACTATTTATATTTTTTTTACAAAGTATCTGTCCAGCTGAAGTAACAATAATAGTATATTTGTAAATTGCATAATATTATTATCATATCATTCCCCTTTTTCTTTCAATGACAACCCCTTGTTCTGAATTTCTACAACAATATGAACATACTTCCTGTATCTCCGTCATTAACCCAGTGGGTAAGTGAAACGTCATTGAACTGGAACCTCACAAACCCGTTGAGCGTCACTGTTCAGGCTCGATGAAGAGGAATGTTTCCTTTTCACCGAGCTCTTAGAAACTGGATGCCATCAAATGAAATTGAACATTAGAAAGAAAGGTGCATTTATAAGACTTTATAAGCCGAAATAGCTTATTCAACCCATTGAGTCGGCCCCGCCATTTAATTATGAGCTGATCCATTTTCTCATTGCCTGGCCTTCTCCTCATAACCTTTGATGCCCTGGCTAATCAAGACCCTATCAT
This sequence comes from Narcine bancroftii, assembly GCF_036971445.1. NCBI lineage: Eukaryota > Metazoa > Chordata > Chondrichthyes > Torpediniformes > Narcinidae > Narcine > Narcine bancroftii. Next base: position 230,204,079 of record NC_091472.1, read on the forward strand.
TGCCTTAAATGCATCCAATGACTTGGCCTCCACAATTGCCTGTGGCAACAAATTCCATAGATGGCCACCTCTGGCCTCAACATCACATCGCTGCGTTTATATTCTATTCCTCTTGGAATTGCATTTGCCTTCTTCACCACTGACTCGGCATGCAAGCTTCACCTTCAGGCTATCCTGCACAAGGACTCCCAGGTCCCTTTCTATCTGGGCATTTTCAACATTCTCCCCATTTTTAAAGAAAATCCTCCGGTTTATTTTTTCTACCAAAGTGCATGACTGTACACTTTCCAACATTATATTTTATTGGCCACTCCTCTATCCATTCTCCTAATCTGTCTGAGTCCCTCTGCAGCCTCCATGTTTCATCAACACTACCTGCTTCGCCAGCTGCCTTCATATCATCTGCTGTTACCAATTCCAGTTTGTTTAAAATGAGATGAACTTTTTCAGGAGAACCTCCCGGCGAGGAGGTTGGTCTGCAATCTGCATGGCATCGACACATGAGATGGTATCCATTCCAGCTCAGCCAGGAGTAGACTGAATGTTGTGAAACTCAAAAGACTGCGGGGGCTATGATTGCAGTAAAAACACAGAGATGCTGGAGGAACACAGCAGGTCTCACAGTGACCCTAGGAGATAAAGATATATAACCGATGTTTCGGGCATGAGCCCTTTCTTAAGGTATGAGTAAAAAGCAGGTGGGTGCCTGTAATAAGCAGGTGGGAAAAATGGGCAGGGAGAGGAGCACAGACCCACAGACAAAACATGATAATTGGATATGATGAGAAGACAGGAAAGAGGAAAGGTGAGAATTGAATGGAGGAGGGGGTTTTGACTCTGTGAAAGCAGATCTGGGGAAAGGGAACAGAAGGAAAAGGGAAGAGAGAGAGAGAGCAGAAAATAGATGGGAAAAGATGGGAGGTGGTGGGGGCAGGGCAATGGAAACTGGAGGTTGATGTTAATGCCAACAGGTTGGAAGGTGCTCAGACAGAAGATGAGGTGTGGTTCCTCTAGTTTGTGGGTGTGTGCGCGGTCTCAGTCTGGGAGTACACAAGACCATGTTGGCAAGGGAATGGGGCTGGGAATTGAAATGGGTGGCCACTGGGAGATCCCCGTTATGGCAGCAGACAGCTCAATGAAGTGATCTCCCAGTCTGCTTCAAGTCTCCCCAGTGTAGAGGAGGCCACAACGGGAGCACTGGATGCAGTAAATGACCCCTGCAGATTCACAATTGAAATATTGCTTCACTTGGAAAGATTTTTTTGGGGCCCTGAATGGTGGTGAGGGGGGAGGTGTGGCTGCAAGTAGAGCATCTCCTGTCGTCACAGGGAGTGACGGTATGACTGTCTCACATTCATCTGCACCACCTTTCTGCTTCTGTACTCACTAACACACGAGCGACCTTTCTAATTCAATACTTTGGGTTTTTTCCCCAGAATCTCCCTGCAGGAACGTAGACCTGGTGTTGATGACGAAATTCCTAGATTCTGAAGGCAACCTTCCCTTCTGGAATACTGGCTATGGCCACAGAAGTGGTCCTCTGCCTCCCCAGTGACAGAAACTCATGCAACAGTTGCAGATGCTGGATATTGTTGCAGCTTATTTAATCAAAATTGTCATGATGAACATTGACCTCTTGCCTTCAGGTCATTGGTTCAGGGTGCTCATCCAATGCCAGTCATTCTACTAAGTCAGCATCGTCTGATCATTGATACACTGTTGTGTGGGTCAGCTTGCAGGGCGTGTTGAGCGCTATTTGCCTCAGATTTCATGGATGACCACGCATAGTGCCGCGGATAGCACAACGCTGTTAGAGTGCCGGTGACCTGGGTTTGAATCCGGCTCTGGTCTGTAAGGAGTTTATACGTTTTCCCCATGTCCTGGGTGAGTTTTCTCTGGGTGTTCCGGTGTCCTCTCACTTTCCAAAACATTCGGAGTAAGGAAATTAATTGAGTGTAATTTGGTAGGACAGGTTTCATGGGGCAAAAGGACCTTCTTCCATGCTGCATCATTAACATTTTAATCCATAGAATTCAAAAGATTTAACTTTAACTTTAGGAAGTTCATCACCGTACACGAAGTGTTGTCGATGAGTGGAGGTCAAGCAAGCTGATAAATAGATGAAAGTATTGATATTATTAAATCTGCTGATGAAGTCTCAGTGATTTAATTAAATATCGTGACCAAGAACTGTCATGTGATAGCTATTGGAAATCAAACTGGGGCTGTGTGATGGAAGGGAAGAACCAAGAAGTGCTTCTATCTGAGCACCGTGGAGAACATTCTGACTGGTTGCATCACTGTCTGGTATGGAGGTGCTAATGCACAGAAAAGGAAAAGACTACAGAGGGTTGTGAATTCGGCCAGTGCTATTCTGGGCATCAGTCTTCGCTCCATTAAGGATATCGACAAGAGACGGTGTCTTAAGAAAGCAACCTCTATCATCAAGGACCCTCATCACCCAGGCCATGCCCTCTTTTCTCTGCTACCATCAGGAAGGAGGTACAGGAGCCTGAAGACAATACCCAATGGTACAAACACAGCTTCTTCCCCTCTGCCATCAGATTTCTGAATGGATAATGAACCACAGACACTACCTCACTTTCTCTTATTTTGCATTAATGTCATTTAGTAATGCTGCCACAAATCAATGAATTTCATGACATGTGGATGACTATATTCTGGTTGTGTATCTGAAGTGATCACAGATCCATGGGGACTCTCTCCATGTGCATGAACAGATTAAAGTAAAGATGTTTCAACAAATACAAAGAACCCAAAAGGGCAAAAGCAGTCAAATGCCCACCATCAATGTGTATGGGAGTAATTCGATGAGTTCTTGATAAAACAAATCTCCTCCAGACAAAACTTGACTCTGTACAACCAACATCTGCAATGCAGCACTCCCCAGGAATACACAGTGAGGTTTAAAACATTGAACTGCTGGAGGAACTCAGCTGGTCTTTTCAGCGTCTATAGGAGACAAAGATATATTGTCAATATTTCAGGCCTGAGCCCTTCTTTAAAATCAGAAATGGCAGAAGCAGGATATTTCGGAAAGTGTCGGAATTCAAAGGTGTGGGGGGGGGGGGGGCGGGGGGGGAGGAATCCAGATAAGGGACTAGGTGGAATTTATCATGTCTGTGCGAAAGGAGACAGGGAGATGATGGGGGGTGGGGGGATGGAATAACAAAAGCCAGAGAAGTTGATATTAATACCATTCGGTTAAAGGGAGCTCAGTCGTGAGACATTGTCCTGAACACACAGCAGTGAGACACTCCCCCTGATCACACATCAATGCATAAGTTTGTTTATTGTAACCTGATTATACATGCACATCTCGGAGCCGAACAGGAGTGTGGGTATGACAATAGCTCTGTATACGCTTATCTTTGTGAGGTTTTTCAGTTGGTTGTTTTTCCAGACTCTTTTGTGTAGTCTTCCAAAGGCGCTATTTGCCTTGGCGAGTCTGTTGTCTATCTCGTTGTCGATCCTTGCATCCGATGAAATGGTGCAGCCGAGATAGGTAAACTGGTTGACCGTTTTGAGTTTTGTGTGCCCGATGGAGATGTGAGGGGCCCGATAGTCATGGTGGGGAGCTGGCTGATGGAGGACCTCAGTTTTCTTCAGGCTGACTTCCAGGCCAAACATTTTGGCAGTTTCACATCTACTACCTGATAAAACAGTGTATCTCCAGACCATAGTACACACAGAGTCACACAGTCAACCCACAATACAAACAGCATATATGGCATCACGATCTAAGATAAATATATATAAAAAGAACTTGCAGGCTTCTAGGATTGTTCAGCACTCTCGCTGCCTGCAGGAAGATATTTCCCAGCGTGGCAGTCATAGTTTTTATGCTCCTGCACTTGTTCCTTGAAGATAGTGTCTTAAAGATACTACAGGCTGGATGGTAAATATCCTCAATGATTATCTGAGCCCTCATTAAGCAATGCTCCCTATAGATATCATCAACAGAGGGAAAGGCCATCCTAATGATGATCTCAGCAGTTTTAATCATGCTCTGTATTGATCTCTTATCTAATGCTTTGCTGCTACTAGACCACACTATGATGCAACCAGAAAGGACACCCTCTATTGTGTTCCTGCAGAATATTGTTAGGATGGTGGCCAGTAGCCTTGCTCTGCTCAAGCTCCTTAGGAAGTGTAGGTACTGCCGTGCCTTCCTGACAAATGAGGAGGTTTTGTGAGTCCAGGATAGGTCTTCCTTTAAATTGATGCCAAGGAACTTTGTGCTGTCCTCTCTCTCTATGACGGAGTCATTGATCTGTAGTGGGAAGTGGTTTTTCATCCTTCTGAAGTCAATATTATCTCTTATGTCTTGACCGTGTTGAGACTCGTTGTTACTCTTGCACCACATTACAAGCCTTTTAACCTCCTCTCTGTAAGCTGACTCAGTTATGTCATCCACAAACCTGATGATTCTGTTAAGAGTCGTGAATCAGCAGAGTGAACTGTAGTGGGCTGAGCGTGCAGCCTTGAGGTGCGCCAATGCACAGTGTGATGGGGTTTGAGGTTTTGCTGCCAAGCTGGACAAATTTCAATCAAGAAATCCAAGATCCAGTTGCAGCAAGTTGCAGGATACTTACTCCTAGTGAGGACAGTTTATCCACCAGCATCTGAGGTATGATTGTGTTGAATGCCAAGCTGAAGTCAATGAATAACAGCTTGGCATATGAGCATCGTTCTCTCAATAGGTCAGGTTGGAGTGGAGGGTCTGTACCATTGCATCATGTGCAGATCAGTTTGGCCAATAGGCAAACTAGAATGGGTCCATTGTCGCTGGTAGGTGTGTGCTTTGATGCAATCCATTACCAGTCGCTCAAAGCACTTCATGGTCATGGAGGTCAGTGCCACTGGGTGGTAGCAATTTAGTCCAGATGCCATCACTCCTTTGGGCACTGGGATGATGGTGGCTATTTTGATCTTGCGGGGACAATCCTGTGACGATTGCTTCTTAACCACGCGGTATGCTGCACTCCCTGTGATCACACAGTAGATCAGCACTCCCCATGATCATAGAGTAATGCAGAACTCCTTGCGATGAATGATTGGGAGCATGATTTGAATAGAACATTCTCGGATGAGGGTTGGGGTACAATTCTTAATTTGATCAATGAATCTTCAATTTGTGGACAACATTGTTGGTTGCAATTTAAGGTGGTGTACAGAATACATATGTCCAAAGTTAAATTATCTCGTTTTTATCCTGATATGGATCCATTATGTGATAAGTGTAAAATTCTTGAAGTTTCCTTGATTCATATGTTTTGGGAGTGTCCGAACTTCGAACATTTTTGGAAAGATATTCTCCAAACTTTATCAACATTTCTTAAGTCTAAATGAGAACCAAGTCCTTTGATTGCTTTATTTGGTTTGCCTCTAGAAGAGGCTATATCTCTGTCCTCAACCCAGAAGAGAATCCTAGCTTTGGCTTCATTGATAGCCAAGTGAGCAATTTTGATGAAGTGGAAAGACATTGTTTCACCCATTCACATTCAATGGTTACAAGACATCAAGTCTTATTTAAATTTGGAAAACATTAGATATAATATTAAAGATGCAAAGTCTGAATTTGATAACATGTGGGGCCCATTCATGGATTTTTGTCACAATATGAATATTTAAGTGGTATGGATGCTCCGGGGGTTCCCTGCCTGGTGTCTGGGGGCCATTATTCGATTCATATTTACAATATATAGAGACAGCCTTGTTCAGGGGGACGGTCAGATTAGTAGGGAGGATATTGTTTTTCCTTTTCATTATTAAGACTAATAAGTAAGGGGTGGGAGGAGATTTAACTGCAGATTACAGGTCATATCACAGAACCAGATGATCACATCAAAGCATAAACTATGTTATGTAGGGGAATTCTACGTGTATTATTTCTATAATTTTGGTAATCAGTATTGATTTTGGACATAATACGAATTATGATTTAATTGTTTCATTATTATAATTATAGAATTTGATGCCCTGAATGAAGTAAGTTATGTAAAAATTATGCTTCTAATTTACAATTGATATGTGACATATGATATGATTTGAAATACTTAATGTACCTTGTGTAAAGGGTTTATGTTAAACTTAATAAAAATATTTATAAATAATTCCTTGTGCTCACACAGTCGTGTAGCACTCCCCACGACCGTGCAGCAATGCAGCCCTTGCCACGATCACTGTTGTGCAGTGCTCTCCGTGAGCACACACACAGCAATGCCACACTCCCCATGTGATCACACGGAAGTGTAGCACTCCCCACGACCGTGCAGCAATGGAGCCCTTGCCACGATCACTGTTGTGCAGTGCTCTCTGTGAGCACACACACAGCAATGCCACACTCCCCATGTGATCACACGGAAGTGTAGCATTCTCCACGACCGTGCAGCAATGTAGCCCTTGCCACGATCACTGTTGTGCAGCGCTCTCCGTGAGCACACACACAGCAATGCCACACTCCCTATGTGATCACACGGAAGTGTAGCACTCCCCACGTTCCCACAGCAGTGCAGCACTCACCCTGTGGTCCCACAACAGGGCAGCATTCACCATCTAGCGGAGTGAACCGGCGTGGACTTGAAGGGCCGGGATGGCCTGTTTCCATTCTATAAACTGTTATATGTTATATGATCTCACAGCAGTGCTGTACTCACCCCATAACCTTACAACCGTGTAGCAATCCCCGTGATCCCACAGCAGTACAGCACACTCTGTGATTTCACAGCAATGTAGATCTCCTTGTGATCACACAGTAGCAGAACACAACCTTTGATCTAGCAGCAGGATGTGAGACAAGTACCAAGAGAGGTGAGCCATTGTTCTGACTGTAGTTCTTTCTTTGGCTTGGCTTTGCGGACGAAGATTTATGGAGGGGTAATGTCCACGTCAGCTGCAGGCTCGTTTGTGGCTGACAAGTCCGATGCGGGACAGGCAGACACGGTTGCAGCGGTTGCAATGGAAAATTGGTGGGTTGGGGTTGGGTGTTGGGTTTTTCCTCCTTTGTCTTTTGTCAGTGAGGTGGGCGCTGCAGTCTTCTTCAAAGGAGGTTGCTGCCCGCCCATCTGTGAGGCGCCAAGATGCACGGTTTGAGGCGATATCAGCCCACTGGCGGTGGTCAATGTGGCAGGCACCAAGAGATTTCTTTAGACAGTCCTTGTACCTCTTTTTTGGTGCACCTCTGTCTCGGTGGCCAGTGGAGAGCTCACCACACAACACGATCTTGGGAAGGCGATGGTCCTCCATGCTGGAAACGTGACCCACCCAGCGCAGTTGGGTCTTCAGCAGCGTGGATTCGATGCTTGTGGACTCTGCCATCTCGAGTACTTCGATGTTGGTGATGAAGTCACTCCAATGAATGTTGAGGATGGAGTGGAGACAACGCTGATGGAAGCATTCTAGGAACCCTAGGTGATGCTGGTAGAGGACCCATGATTCCGTGCTGAACAGGAGCGTGGGTATGACAACGGCTCTGAACACGCTGATCTTTGTGTGTTTCTTCAGGTGGTTGTTTTTCCAGACTCTTTTGTGTAGTCTTCCAAAGGCTACACAATCCATTTAATTTCCTATCAAAAACCATAGCTCTTAAACTCATTGTGAACAGCCAGTTCCAATCTTGTGGTGGGGTTCGATACCTTTATGACCTGAAAACAATATCAGCTTCATAGTTACCAAGTTATAAGTCACATAAACATAACATCAAGAAGGCATCCAAAATCATAAAGGACCCCCATCACCTCTTCTCGCTGATACTTTTGGGTAGAACCAACAGAAGTCTGAAGGCCAGCAGGAAGAACAGTTATATTTCCAGCAGCTATTGGGCTTTTTAATCTCTCCTGCGATATTAATCCCATCCATAATCTACACCGGAACCACAAAAAAATCTATCTGCACCATTCAAACGTCACTTCTTTTCCACGTAGATGTGAATATTTATTTATCTATCCTTTTGCATTCATTTTCTTTTTTCTGTCTTGGTATCCTGTGATAATTTAATTTGTACTTTTGTAGTTTGACCTCATGAACCTATGTGGCTACAGCAAGTAAGAATTTCTGTGCACCTGTACCTTGTAATTATGTACCTGACAGAGGGGGCTCACAGGTTGATTCTGGGAATGAACGGGTTATCATATGAGGAACGTTTGACAGCTCTCGCTCTCGGCCTATATTCATTGGAATTCAAGAGAATGAGGGGTAAACATTTCGAATGTTGAAACGCATGGACAGTGTAGATGTGGAAAGGTTGTTTCACATGGTGGGAAAGTCTCGGACAAAAGGGTACAAACTTTAGAATTAAAGGGCCTACACTTAGAAGCGTGGAGGAATTTCTTTAGCCAGAGGGAGGTAAATCTGTGGAATTTATTGCCACAGGCAGTTGTGGAAGCCAAGTCACTGGCTGCATTTAAGGCAGAAATTGATGGGTTCTTGATTAGCCAGGGCATCAAAGATTATGGGGAGAAGGCCGGGCAGTGGGGCCGAGTGGGAAAATGAATCAGCTCGTGATTTAATGGTGAGGAAGACTCGATGGGCTGAATAGTCTATACCTGCTCCCATGTCTTATGGAATTATGGTCTTTTAAATTCTGATCTTATCAGTGGGGATAATCTCTGCAAAGGAGGAATTCCAGCAATGTCAACCCACAAATTCATCTCAAATCAGGCATCAATCTCTGTGTTTGCTGTGGCAAGTTGCCAACAATTTGATTGATTGGTCATGGGATGAACAAACTCAGTTAATAGAAACAACGGAAACTCTGTGAACTTGCGTTCTGTACAGACCATGGATTCTTACCATTTGGCAGCCAGCTGTGGCCAACGAGGGTTAAAACCAACCATGCAAATGTTCACGAAAGTCAAACTGCAGACTCCCTTATTAAAATGATTTGGTCATCTGCGACTGACAGATGTGAGATATGGTGTGGTATCACACTGATATGTCTTACAATGTGGACTGAATTCATTTCAAAAGGAATAGAATATAAGAGCAAGGACATGATGTTGAGCTGATGGTACTTCAATTGGAGCATTGCTAGCAGTTTTGGATTCTTCATGGAAGAAAGGATGTGCTGATGTTGGAGAGTGTTCAGAGATGGTTAATAAGGATGATTTCAGGAATGAAAGGATTATAATATGAGGAGTGTTTGACAGCTCTCGGCCAGTACTCATTGGAATTTAGTAGAATGAGGGGGGATCTCATTGAAACATTATGAAAGGCATGGGCAGAGTAGATGTAGAAAGGTTGATTCATTTTGGACAAAAGGGCACAACTTCAGGATTGAAGGGCATCTGCTTAGAAGAGAGAAGTGTAGGAATTTCATTAGTCATTGGGTGGTAAATCTGTTGCCACAGGCATTTAAGGCAGGGATTGATCAGTTCTTAATTAGCTAGGACATCAAAGATTATGGGGAGAAGGTTGGGCAATGGGGCTGAGTGAGAAAATGGATCAGATAATTAAATGGCTGGACAGACTCGATGGGCTGAATAGTCTGTTTCTGCTCCTGTGTCATATGGTCTTATGGTCTTTAGCACCACAATATAAAATAAAAATGGATTTATTAGTCATTGGGCCTATATTAATTTATATGGATCCTCCCGGTTACTGCTGATCATTTACAACTTGCAGACGAAATGCAAAGCATCCTGGTAGGGAAAGCAGGGTTACATGGCACAGACTTAAACAGGAAAGTCTGCATACGCTGTGATTGTAGTGTAATACACGAAAGTGCTAGAGAAACTCGACAGGTCACGCAGCATCTATAAGAAGCAAATGGATATATAGGTACACAATTCTTTATCCGGAACCCTTGAGGGACAGTGTGTTCTGAATTTCGGATTTTTCTGGATTTCGGAAAGCCCACCTGAATTGTGCTGCCATATCCACCCCTAACCCCTTCCAGTCAACTGCCGCCTCCCCCAAGCGCTGGCTGCCCAGCCGCCTCTCTCCCCATTTACTGGATTTTGGAGCTTTCTGGATTTTATATGTCCGGATAGAGGATCGTGTACCTGTAATCTACATTTTGAGCCTGAGCCCTTCATTAAGGTATGAGTCTTAAGCAGGCATTTCTCTGAATGAAACTGAGAGGGAGAAGAGGAGAGGAGAGAGGAAGGATTAGGAGGAGGAGCACAGGCCATAGGTTGATATGGATGGGAAGGCAGGAAAGAAAAAGCTCAGTATTCCATGGACATGACTTTGGGATGTCAGCCACCCAGGCGGACATGATGTGCTGTTCCTCCAGGCTGTGTTTGGCCTCTCGTTGGCAGTAGAGGAGGCCGAGGATGGATAGGTTGGTGTGGGAATGCAGAAAGCAGAAAGGGGTAAAGAAGGGAAGCTGTGATTGGAGGTGGGAGAAATGACAAAAAAAAACAAGCTGGATTCATGATAAGTTTAATTCCTCCTATTTATTGACCAATTGGGCTGTAAAAAAAAGGGCTGTTCTCTTGGGCTACTTCATGGCTTGTTGAATTGAACAGATCATGCCAATAATATTGTGGTTCTGCTAGTTCTATTTAAATGTCCCAAGGATTCATCTTTGTCCTTGACTTATCTGACTGGAATCTATTGGACATTTAGTCTTGTGGTTTTTGCAATTTCCACGATCTATCACTCGTCCCATTTATCAAACACCTTCACTCATTTGTTAAAGTGTAGACCCCCATATCCCGTGCTCCCTAAACACACCGATTAATCTACAATCCCCAGTATGTATTAGATGGGTGGGAGGAAATTGGAGCACCCCGGAGGAAACCCACGCAGACATGGGGAGAACGTACAAACTCCTTACAGACAGGAACCCAGGTGGCCAGAATACCCTGATGTAAAGCCACATATTCTACCTCTATGCGGCTCTTGAGGTACCCACCTAAAAAGCAGGTGGCGCCTCTGAGGCGCACTTTCAAATCCTCCTCTGGGAGGGATAATCGCCAGAGCATTGAAGTCCCCCTAGGCAACTGAATGAAGCTGCCTGAAAGTGGCTGCTAAGGGGCGGGCTGATAACGTTGCAGTGACATCATCAGCCCGAAACACAGCGTGCAGGCAGGGTATCTCATTCTGAACACTGAGAAAGGCTGAAACCATCATCAATATTTCTCTTGCCTGCTCCAGGTCTGCCATAATCCTGTGTTCCTTCTGCTTCTCCTTCGTCGCGCTTCAAATGACGTCACGCCAGTGGGCGGTTGTACAGCCACAGTGGACAGGAGCCAGAGTGTGCTCCGAGGCACCTCACGTGCAGCTGTTCCTTTCAGTGGACAGTGCAGCACTTTCAGGGCTGCCTCCTCAACAGTGATTCCAAAGCTCTGCATTCACTTCTGCAGGCACATTCTTGGCAGAGAATGAAAGCGGCTATAGCGTGGTGCTAACCACATTGCACTAACTGTGCTGGATATTCTAGTATTATCTGTCTTTATTTTATGATTTTATTCATTGTCTACCATCACACTATGTCAACAAAATTTCTGGAGCATTCTGGGAGACTCACCATGCTACAAGAGCCCTTTAGATGTTTACATCTCTTTTGTTCCTCGGAGTTATCAGCTACAATGAATGCCTGCAGAATTAATGAAGGAACCATGGGTAATTGTCAGGAGGTTGCTTTCAGAATCTATAGGTGTGCTAATAATTTAATTTATTTTTTTTAATTTAGAGATACGGCATGGTAACAGGCCATTTTGGCCCATGAATCTGTGCTGCCCAATTAACACCCAATTGACCTACACCCCCGGTCCACTTTGAACGGTGGGAGGAAACCAGACCCCCACAGAAAAAAACTCACAGGGAGAACATACCCACTCCTTATCCACCCTGGTCTTGATTGCTGGTGCTGTAAAGGCGTTGCGCTAACTGCTAACACCGACTGTGACACGCACATTCCACATTGACTGATATTTTTTTCTGAAAAATAAACTTTATTCACAATAAAACTATGTATAATGGAAAACAGTACAGATACTTTTCAAACCCTCAGGGTCATTTTTATAAATAGATGCCACTACTGTTCATTGTTACAGTCACTCTCCAATTTGCCGTTACAGCTGTCATTACTCTTCCCTCAGTTTGAGGGACTTTCCCTCGGTCTCCGCTCTTAATGCCTGGTAACAGAAGAACTCTAGGCTGCGTTCCTTCCCCACAGAGCCCTCGTATTGGCTGCACCAAGCCTCAGCGCATCCCTTGGCAAGTACTCCTGCAGCCTGGAATGTACCAGTTGGCAGCATTTTCCGTGTGACATCTCCGTGTGCTGGAAAACCAACAGGTGATGGGCAGTCCAAAGTGTATCTTTCACCGACGATGATTTTCCAGCAGCTCTGGATGTCTGTCTCTACATGCATGCTGGGAACAGGCTCTAAATCAGAGAGTCCTCTGTCACACTGCTGCTGGGGGTGAACCTTGCATCCTTCTCCACATACTCTTAGCAAATGTGTATTCTGCAAAGAGGTGGGCAACTGTATCCATTCCATCACAATTATTTTGGGGACAATGTGCATTGAGGAAGGTTCTGACTGGGACAGCTCCTCTCACTGCCAGCCAAGCTAAGTCCTGGTGCTTATTAGTGATCCTTGGTGATGAGGCCTTCTGCAAGATGACCTGGATGGTCTGCTGAAGGAACCACCCCACAGTGTCCATCAAGTCCTCATCTCTCAGTATCTGCAGGATGCTCCGTGCCTGATGGACTTGTGATCATGGGTGCTTGCCTTGGAAACTTTACCATAAAAGATAGGTGGTGTGGAAAAATCCAGCTGACTGGAACATTACATGACAATGGGGCCAGGCCCATCCTTTGCAACAGCTGGGACAGGCAGGAATTCAGCACGTACAGGTGTCGGCTCTTGGTGTCTTCATATTTTAGTTCCATGAACAGCCCGATGAAGACATATGTGAAGGTGGTCATCAGAATGAAGTACGTCTTGCAGCCATTGACTGCTGACATACATGGTGAGTCTTTGGAGCCTTTCCTTTTTGGATTCCCATATAAAGCAGAAGACTGCTCAGGTGAACGCCAGAGCCGAGGATCTGAGGATGGGCCAGACTTCCTCCGCCACAGATAGCAGGACCAAGAGCACCTACACCTGATGACCAAGTACTTCCCTTTTACTTAAGGGATTGTTGCCCCTACAGATCCAATTTATGATGCACCTTTGCAATCTGCTCCAATCAATTTTTGTTGCACACCTCAGCCCCTCCGAACCAGATCCCCAGCACCTTCAGGTAGTCAGATCACACTGTGAAGGGGCTGGTGGACCAGTCAGACCAGTTACCAAAGAGCATTGCCTCGTTCTTCTTCCGGTTAACCTTACCCTGGTACCCGCTGCAGACTCAAAGTCGCTGTAGGTGCTGCTCAGACTGTGGACTGTTCGTGCGTCTGAGCAGAAGACAGCGACGTTGTCTATGTACAGAGAGGCTTTGACCTGAGTGTCTCCACTGCCTGGTAACGTCACTCTTCCTATGCATTTATGTCTCCTGATGGAATCTCTGTAGCATCTAAATAAGATTGGAGAGAGTCGGCAACTTTGCCTAACTCCAGACTTGATGGGGAAGCTGTCTGTTTCCCACCATCTGATTTAAACTGTATTACAGATATCCATGTAGAATAGGTTAATACAATTTCTGGCCTCCTCCCCCAAAGCCCCATCCATTATGTACATGTGTTTTACCCTGTCACAGTTGCGTACTTACCTTCAGTGTTGCAATCCTGTTGAAAGCCTTCTCCTAATCTAAGCTGGCCAGGCAGGTGTCCACCCTTGTCCTGCTCATAAGCAATAGTATCTCTGAGCACCAGAAGACTGTCAAAGATTTTTTTCTGCCCAGAACCTCACAGGCATGGTCATGTATCCTCCAAATACATCGTACAACTCACCTCATTACAGGAAGGATGTAGATGGTATAGAGAGGGTGCAGAGGAGATTTACAAGGATGCTGCTTGGATTGGACAGCATGCCTTATGACAATAAGGTTGAGTGCAGTTGATCTTTTCTCCTTGGAGTGTCAGAGGTTGAGGGATGATCTGATAGAGGTATACACGATGATGAGAGGCATTTAATCGTGTGGATGGCCAAAGGCTTTTTCCTGGGGTTGAAATGACTAACACAAGGCATAGATTTAAGGAAATAAGAAAAGGGGCGATGTGAGAGGTGAGTTCTTCATACAGAGACTGGCAACAGCGATGGAGGAAGGGACAACATGGAACAGGGAAAAATGGAGGGTTTTGCAGTAGGGAAATTTTAGGCAGTTGGTAGAGTAAGTAAGTTATTATGATGGCACAACACTGTGTGCTAAAGGCCTGAACTGTTCTGTAGATTTCTTTGTCCTATGATAGTCTGATGGCTTTATACCAAGTCAGCAAGAAAACACCATAAACATTCAGTAAGTACAGGCTATAACATGAAGCCCGCTGCGCAATTGTTCATTTTCATTACACATTTGCAAATTAAACTATTAAGAATATTATAGCTCTCAAGCCATTTTACGATTGTCAGCAATAACCCAAATGAAAATCATACCATTTTCAGCCCCATCAGTCCTGTTCCAATCTGCCTGATGATGCTTCATCAGCAGAGCCCATATATCAGGGACCAGATCCAACTCCCCAGGCAGCCAAGGCTGCTTATCTTGTTTTGGGTTTCATGTTTACCTCTGGTTCAGTGCGACCACATGGTCCAGTAAACACAGAATTCCATTTGTTCTTCTCAAACTCCAGTGAAGCAAGAATCAAAGAGGAATTCTAAATAGCCAGAGAGTGGAACTGGATGAAATTTAACACTTGATGCTTTGGAATGAAGAATGATATTGGCCATGGTTGGCTGGGAGGAGAGGGGTGTTGGTGCTGGAAAGTTGTCTAAATCCATTGGTTTAATTTCAGTGTAAACCCCAATCTGCCTTTCTCCCAGCAACTTTCCAGCAGAGATTTTTTTTTAATTGATTAAATTGTTTATTGTCGCATATACCAAGATACAGTTTAAATGCTTTGTTTTGCATGTTAAGCAGGCAGGGCAATTCATGCAGTAGGATTCACACTGGAGGCAAAATACAATGAAGGTGAATAAACTCGAAGGAAGGTGTTAAAGTAGCCCTCATGTTGATTGAAAACCAACATGAATAAACAAATAAATGAACAACTGAGTTGGTTGCACTGGAGGGGTGTAATGAATCAATAAGTCATATAATGCAAAGGATAGTGTTACAAACACAGAACACAGGGAATAGAGAAAAGCACTTAGAAACTGGACGAGGGAATCATCTCTTGCCAGTGAGAGATTCATTCCAGAGCCCAATAACAGCAGTAAAGAAACTGTCCTTGGTTTGTTTTAAAGCTCAGGTATCTTCTGCCAGATTGGGTTGAGATGGGTTCTTTAGTGTCCTAAGAAAGCAAGAGGTATAGATGGAGTCGATGCAGGGGAGGTTGGTTTGTGTGATGGTCTGTGCTGCGTTCACAACTCTGTGCAGTTCTTGTGGGCTTGGATGGAGCTGTTTCCAGACCACATTATGATGCAAGATTCGTTCTTGCTTCAGAAGAAGTTCTTAGTAGATATCCTCACTTATTGCACCTCTCCAGTTGACGTTGGGTCTCTCTATGACAGGGATCAGGTCACAGATGGATAGGTTGGAGTGGAAATGGGATAAAAATTAAAGAGGTTTACAACAGGAAGCTCAATGTCACCTTTTTGAGCTGAGTGGAGGTGCTCCTCACTTATTGCACCTCTCCAGTTGACGTTGGGTCTCTCTATGACAGGGATCAGGTCACAGATGGATAGGTTGGAGTGGAAATGGAATGAAAATTAAAGAGGTTTACAACAGGAAGCTCAATGTCACCGTTTTGAGCTGAGTGGAGGTGGTTCTGAAAATGATCACCTGATCCGTGTTTCTCCAGTGTAGGGGAGGCCCAGGGTGAACATCGAACACACTAGACTGGATCGGAAGAAGTACAAGTGAATCACTGCTTCGCCTGGAAACATGGTTTGGATCCTTGGGTGGTGAGAAGGAAAGAGGTGAATAGAGAGGCATTGCATCTCCTCTGGTTACATGGGAAGGTTCTGTGGGGTGTGGAATGATGGTGGGCAGAAGAGTGGATCAGGGAGACTCAAAGTGAATGATCCTTGTCAAACGTAGGAAAGAAGAGGAGACTGGAAGATGTGACTAATGGTAGGATCATTTTGGACCTGGCAGAAATGGAGGGGTATAATGAATTGAATGTGGGGGCTGGTGGTGTGTGGAAGGTGAGGATCAGTGGAAAAATACCTTTGTTGTGCCCCTGGGTGCAGCGGGTGAGAGCAGATGTACCTGAAGTAGAGGGAAATGTAGCAGATAGGAAACCACATTTCGGGAAGGAGGAGGACATTTTAGAGAAACCACCCTGTAAGATTCACACTGAAGGCAAAATACAATGAAGACGAATAAACTGGAAGAAGGAAGGGAGGGAGGAAGGTGTTAAAGTAGACCTGATGTTGATTGAAAACCAACATGAATAAAGCTGTAAAAATAAATGTTCAATCATTTTGCAAAACACGAGAACTCCATTATATTTAGAGTCTGACACCTAGGTTTCCAAAGCATTCAAACAGACTGTTCCATGTAAGTAAGTATTTCTTAGAGGCTCTAGCTTATAACAGAGAGAAAGGAATGCAGCTAGCTTCTTTCCTCTAGTCAACATTTTAAAACTCAAAGAGAGTGTACCCTCACAGTGGGGTAGGGTGAGAGTGTTAAAATAGGGGAATACTGTGGGCTTTTGAAAAGTGTGAGGAACTTGTTGATCTCTTGAGATGGAGACTGAGAAGTCCAGAATGGAAAAGAAAGGGTTGTTTGTTGACTTGAGTGTGAGAGCAGGGTGGATAATGAGAGCCAAAGTGATGAGATTTTCAATTTCATTTGGGCACTGGATGGTGCAGCTCTTCATTGGGCAAGGTATCAGTGCAAGGTGCTGCATCAATGCAGGGCCAATGTATCAGTACAGAGTGCTGCACCAATGCAGTGCAGATACATCAATGCAGTGGCCGAAGAGTCAGTGCAGTGTGCTGCAACAATGCAGCACTAAATGCATCACAGAAAGAGTTGAGGCAGTAGTCCAAGAGACCTGGACCTCCGATGTAGAGGAGAGACTGGATGCAGACTGAGAGATCATTTTGTTGAGCACCTTGGCTCTGTCCGCCGCAATAGCTTGTGTCTCCCAGTGACCACCCATTTCAATTCTCCATCCTGCTCCCTTGCTGACATATCTGTCCATGGTCTCATGCACTGGCAGACTGAGACCATCCGCAAATTGGTGGAATATTTCATTTTCCGCCTGGGCTCCCTCCAACCAGGTGGCATTTACATCAATTTCTCTAGCTTTCATTAAACCTTCCTGTCCCCTTTCTTCGCCTGTCTTCTTTCTTCAGATCTGTCTCTCTCCCTTTTCCTTCTGTCTCCTTTCACTGAGCCAAAATCAATCCTCACCTCTCCACCTATCATATCCATTTGGCACCTTTTGTTGGTCTGGACTCGTCCCCTATCCAGCACTGTCTTTATTCTGAGCATTGTTGTTCTTTGCTCTTTCTTTGAAGAAGGGCTCAGGCCTGAAATGTCGGCTATGTATCTATCTCTCCTATGGTCTGGCCGAGTTCCTGCAGCATCTCTGTGTGTTTTTACCACAATCACAGCGTCTGCGGACTTTCGTGTTTCACTCTCTTAAGAGCAATGTAAATGAACCCTGATGAGCAAGAAAGCCTGCAAACAAAAATACACTGTTAGCAGTTATATACAGACCACCAAAGAGTAGCCGGGATGTGGAAAACAAATTGCAAATAGAGAAAGCATGTCAGAAAGGCAATGTTATAGTAGTCATGGGGGATTTTAACATGCAAGTAGATTGGGAAAACCAGGTTGGAACTCGATCTCGAGAGATCTTGACATAGGAGAGGGTTCAGAGGAGGTTCACAAGGATGATTACAGGAATGAAAGGATTATCTTATGAGGAATGTTTGACAGTTCTTGGCCTGTACTTGTTAGAATTTAGGAGAATGAGGGGGGATATCATCAAAACATTTCAAATGTTGAAAGGCATGGACAGAGTAGATGTAGAAAGGTTGTTTCCCCTGGTGGGAGAGTCTAGGACAAAAGGGCACAACTTTAGGATTGAAGGGCAGAGACGCGGAGGAATTTCTTCAGTCAAATGGTGGTGAATCTGTGGAATTCGTTGCTACAGGTGTTGGTAGAGACTGTTGTTGGGTGTATTTTAGGCAGAGATTGATCAGTTCTTGATTACCCAAGGCATCAAAAGTTATGGGGAGGAGGGCGGGCAGTGGGGCAGTGGTGGAAAATGGATCAGATATGATTAAATGGTGGGGCAGACAAGATGGGCTGAATAGCCTATTTCTGCTGTATGGTCAGCCAGTATTGTGAGGCAGCGAACCACAGGCGAACTCAGATCTGGACAGCTGTTGTTGGACCTCTTGATATCCTCCTGCAGTTTGTTGTTCCAAGAATAAACTTTCTTCACAATAAAAAAAACCCCACCTCCTCATTCATCTGGAAGGCGCAGTAGTGTCTACATTTCCCAAGAAGGTTGAGGAAGGCAAGGCTACCTGCTCCTATTTTGACAATATTTTTACAGGAGATTGAGAGTGGGTCGGTAGCTGCAAAGCATCGGACCGGGGATCATCAAAACAGCCGAGGAGATCACTGGGGTTTCCATTTTCTCTATTGAAGATATATACAGGGAGCGTTGCATAACTGAAGATTGAAGATCTGTTGAGGACCCTTTCCATCCAGCATGCAGTATCTCTGACCCACGATTATCAAGATGGAAGCACATGAGCATCTAAATCAGAACTGCCAGGGTGGGAAATAGCTTCTTCCCACAGGGTGTGAGATTGATGAACAGAATCCTGAAATTAAATAAATCATCCCAAAAGGTTTATATGTATTTATTTTAAATTATTGATGCATATATATGCTACCTACACAAAGTATTTGTCGATATCAAATCTGTACAGTCAGTTGATAATGAACTTGAATTTCATATGTAATGGAAAACATATATATTCTATATTCTTAGTGTCACATAGACTACATTTCGATTTGTTTTTGTCAATCATTATTCTATCTAGCACCTTTGCCTTTCATGTGGTCCCTGGGATGATACGTCTCTTGTTGTTCGAATGTTCCCACTGCTCTCAGCAGAGGACCGTGGTCCTTCCCCACAGCGCCCTCGCTTTGGCTGCAACAAGCCTCAGTGCATCCCTCTTGCCGCCTGGAATGGGCTCTCCTGTGGTGTGTTTTTTTCACAACATGACAAGTGTTGGGCCCTGAACTCCCATTAACCTTCCCTTCCTCCCACTGGTGCAGGAGACAACCACTTTATAGCTTGAGATGATTCAAATTTTCATTGCTATTCATATGATATTAGCTCTGCAGTGGTGCCTGCTCCATTAAGTTTCACTTTCCATGTAAATTATCATGACTTCCTTGACTGTGTGTGATGGGAATGAGAACGAGAAGAGACATAAAACAAGCTGCTGATGAGGTATCTCCTAGTTTGTACCACTACATAGACTGTGGCCCGAATAGGCGACGACCTTTTACTTCCTCTGGATGGTATGTAACCTGCTGAGTTTCTCCAGCATGTCTGTGTATTGCCTGAGACCCCAGCATCTACTGATTATTTTGTTTACCTACAGATCACTTCCAGTCTTCTCTCTATAATTCTTCATCTTACACCTTGATCTCTGCTAGAGTCAAGCCAGGAAGATGCAGCCGAGTAGTGTCTCACATTAGAGACTGTGGTGGTACACCACTAGCCTACTGCAGGGGGAAACCTGTGTACCTGCAGGAAGAGCACTGGAGGACAAGACAACACCTGGCTGGCTGTCAATCAGCTGACCTGAATGGATGAAGCCCCACCCAGTTGGCTGCCAATCATCCGCTGGGATATAAGCCACATCCTGCCCCTTGAGGTCAGTCACTCGGAGCTACAGCTGACTACAGCAGGAACTTTAAGTGGAATAAAGCTTGTTGATCAATCTTTAAGTTTTGTGTCTGCTTTTCTGTATGACAGCTCACCACAGAGACAATACCTTTTTCTTAACTTTTAACAAAACAATGCAGAGCAGCACGGTTGGCGTAGCGGTTAGCACAACGCTGTTACCACGCCAGTGATTGAGGCAGGGGTTTGAATCCCGCGATGTCCGTAAGGAGCTTGTACATTCTCCATGTGCCTTTGTGGGATTTCCCCGGGGGCTCCGGTTTCCTCCCTCCTTTCAAAATGTTGGAGGTCAATTAGGTGTAAATTGGGAGGCACGGAATCATGGGTTGAATGAGCCTGTTACTGTCCTGTATGTATGTTTAAAACATGGTAGAAACCAATTCTGGCCATTGAAACCTGTACTTCCCATTTACACCCAATTAACCTACAACCCCGTATATTTTGGAGGGTGGGAGGAAACTGGAGCATTCAGGGAAAATCCACACAGGTCACAGGGAGAATATACCAACTACTTTCAACAGTAGCAGATTCAAACCTGGGTCACTGCCTGCAAGGAGATGGTATGTTCTTCCTGTGGCCACGTGGACTTCTTCCGGGCGATCCAGTTGCCTCCCATGTTCTAAAGATCTTTGGGGTTAGTTGGGTAATTGGCTACATGGGTGTATTTGGGCAGTGTGGGCTCAAGAGTCTGTTACCATACTATATCTCTAAATTTAAAATTAAAAATAACCAAGCTGAGTTCAATATCCAAAATATGCTCTCTGTGAAGTGCATTCAGGGGTCAAGTATCCAGTGATCATTCCCGAGATACTGTGGAACATTGCAAACATGAACTGGCTCTGCACACCTGGCTGTGCTGGGCAGTGTGAAAGGAATGTGCAGGCTGGGAGACACCTGGACTTTAAAACCATGCCCCAGGAGGAAACCATGTCCCAGGCCTTGAACAGGGGGTTGAGGAGCAGTGAAATGCAGATTTCAGTGCAAATTGACACGTATTCAGAGCCAGCATGAATAATCATTGAGAGGGAAAGTGTAACTATGCAATTATCTGTTGGCGGAAGTTTGGCAGGAAAATTAGTGAAGGAGATTTTCAACCAAGCAGCAGATTTAATTTTGAAACAAGACTTTCAGTTCACTCAGATAACATCCATGAACGGAATTACCCGAAATTACAGTTTTGCAAACTGATTTTCTTTCACAAACTTCGGTCATTTTTGCACTGTAAAGTTGGTCCAATCCAAACCTTTGCCCAAAACATATACTGCGGCATTGATCAGATGACCAAAAATTGTTCCTTATGAAACTACAGTCAAACTTTCAACTCTCATCCTTGCTTCGAAACTGCTCCAATGGCTTCATCCACCTTTATCCCAGGAACCTTCTCCAGTGATTTCCAGATAGTGGCAGTGTCACAATCCTCATTGGGCTTGCCACTCCACTGATGCATGGTGAACTGTCTCTGCCAAGGCCCTCAGCTCTGGAGTCCCTTCTAATTCTTACACTTATGCTCTAAGTCTTCCTCTTTGAACACTCATCTGCCCTGGTACCTTTGAGCCAAGAGTTTAATTTCGTTCGGAAATATCCATGTGAAAACCTTTGGAGCATTCCACCATGCTGATGGGAGATATACACCATATACTTGAGTAATCATCAAAACTTATGTATCAACCCCTACCCTTTTTTTGGCTCAAAAATCCAATGTTTTTGTATGATCCACGTAAAGGTCGACACCCCTATTTTTGGCCCCGACTGCCCGCCAATTTGAGCTCCCGGCTGCGGATCCTCGCCCCAGCAGCCTGGCTATCTGAACTTCTGACATCCCAGGAGTCTGCCCATCTGAACTCCCGACGCCTGGGCCTCCTGGCCAGCACCCCGACCGCGGACTTCCCACCTGGTCCTGGCCATCCGAGTGTCCGAAGCCTTGAATGACACAGGTGCTAGCTGAGGTCAAAAGTTTGACCTGTGTAAAAGTTGACACCCCCACCTTTTATTTGGCCTGAAAATAATGGTCCAAAAAACTTGACAATTACACAAGTATATATGGTAAATCAAAGTTGTACTCTTCAGTGGAATGGTCGACAAATCTATGCCACGAGATACATTTAGTACCATGGGATTGGGGAAGCACCTTTCCTCGAGAAGAAATGGGAGCATTTTTCTGTTTGTGGACCCTCCTTCCACCCCAGCATGAATCAGTATCATGTGTCTGGGATGACACCGCACCATGGACTCATTCTTCTTGTGACACTTCTCCTGAGGCACCTGCTCGATAAAACAGTCCACGGCACTTCCAGCAAGTTAGATTTCCTTGGAGGTTCTGTCATTCACCTTTCACCTTCCAGACCCCTCCCCATTCCTGCCTTCGCTCGAGAAACTCAGCAGCTCATGCATGAAGTGAGGTTTCTGATCATCCGATCACTTGTGTGCCCTCCTCCCCCCCAGCTTCCCAATGGAAGCTAACGACCAACCCCCAGAGATCCCCAAATAACCACAGATCCACATTTCAGCCTCTTCCTGATCTTTGAATTCGGAGCAAAGATCTGAAAGGCATCAGGAGTAGTCCTGAGATTTGGGACCTGAGGCAAAATAAAGTCTTGACCCCCCACTGGTGTCACGATGGGGGGGGGATGGGGTGGGAGGAAGGGGTGACACCATCAGAGGGGGTGACACTAAAATGACTGTCTATATATATTTTTTGTGCAGTTTCAACAGAAATTTATTATTTTTTTAATAAAAATATCCCTATAGTTAGTTATAACAACAAAAGCATTTTTCGTAAGCCCAGCTTACATGTACCAATATACCTACAAGGCTAAAATTCTGTGCTAATTTACTTTTTGAACCTTCTCATGTGCTCCGTCCAATCAGAGCTGTCATTATTCCCCAATTACAACGACACTTCGAATCACATGGTTTCGTCTGCACGCGCTACAAGCAGCTGTTTTTGTTGCCACTGGTGTTTATATAGTCGTTGCTTTTGTCAAATTTTCTGGTGTTTTAGCTACAATATTGTGGTCATTAGTATTTGTGATTTATGAGTGACATTTAGTACAAAAATCATTACTAAGGACTCTGTATGGTCTGGTATGGGAAGAGGTCCTTGGAGGGGGGTGGGGGTGACACCATGAGTAACTGCACTGGGTGACACAAACCCTAGTGACGGCACTGCTTGACCCAAGGATTGTGAAGACAGCTCCCACTTAGCCCATCCCTGGTTATACCCTGCAAGGATGGCCAGTATAAAGTTAAAAGCTGAAACAAAATGTATGGTTTCCTACATGTAGTAGAAAGTAAACTATCCACCATACATAATGCAGGGCCGGGTTTGAATCCGACGCTGTCTGTAAGGAGTTTGCACCTTTTCCCCGTGTCTGCGTGAGTTTCCTCTGGGTGCTCTGGTTTCCTCCCACCCTTCAAAACTAGCTCTGCAGTGTATTGGTGTATGGGGTGGGGGGAGGGGGGGCGGCACGGGGTTGTGGGCTGGAAGGGCCTGTTACGTGATGCATGTCCAAATTTAAATTTAATAAAATTGACTGAATGTAGCAAGGAAGTTGGGAAATTCTTTACAAATATGCATGTCAAAAAATAAACAGGTAAAATTGTTCAAAATGAAATGTATTGTACATGATCTGGATCCTCATATGCCTAATCTGTGAAGATAATAAGTTACTTACTGTTCGGACCACGCTCCCAGAGTAATTTAGAATTATATAGCACAGGAACAGGAACTTCAGCTCACATCATACATGCTGGCCTTGTTTTTTACCTGTTCTGCTCTTATCCCTACTAACCTTTCCTATCTGTGCAACCATCTCAAAGTCTTTTAAATGTACATTTGTTTCCACCTCCGCTGCTTCATCTGATAGCTCGTTCCACATATGCACTATCCTCTGTATGGAAAAGTCACCACACAGGTCCCCTTTAAATATTTCCCTCTCATCATTCTATGCCCTCCAGCTCTACATGCTTCTACTCTGCAAAAACAAGAATGTGACCGTTCCATCTTATTTATGCCACTCGTGATCTTATAGACGCTCCTAAGGTCTCCCCTCGGCCCTCGATATTCCTGTGGAAAAAGCCCCAGCCAATCCAGCCTCAAGCCCTCCTGTCCCAGGAACATTTGCATGAATATTTTCTTTGCAACTTAGTGAAAAACTCCCACAGCTCATGTCCAGGGCTGCACACAATCACATTGGCTATCTCCCTCTGCTCCCTCAGTCTTGATGAAGGATTCTGGCTCAAAATGTTGACCATTGATGACGTTCGATGCAGTGAATTCTTCCATCAGATTTTGGGTTGCTCATAACCAATGCTCTGTGCAGTTGCAAAGCGGCATTCTTGCTCCGGTACGCAATGCCCTGACTGCTGAAGACAAGTGTGTCAAATGCCTTCTTCGCCACCCTGTCTCCCTGTGTTGTCACTTCCGAGGAACTATGCAGCTGCACCCACATTACAGGCAATACCCTCCCCACTATTGAGTACATCTACAGGGAACGCTGCCGAGTGAGAGCAGCAGCAATCATCAAAGACCCACATCATCCAGCACATGCTCTGTTCTCGCTGCTGCCATCAGGAAAGAGGTCTAGGTGCCACAAGACTCGCACCACCAGGTTCAGGAACAGCTGCTACCCCTCCACCATCAGACTCAACAACAAAACTCAATCAGGGACTCATTTAAGGACTCTTACTTGTGCACCTTATTGATTTTCTTTGTTCTCTCTATATTGCAGTCAGTTTGCTTACATTCATTACCTGTTCACAGTTCTTTTGATTGTTTACATGATCACGCTGTGTACAGTTTATTTTCTGTACTACCAATTAGCAGTAACTCTGCCGCGCCTGCAGGGAAAAGGAATCTCAGGGTTGTATGTACTCTGGAAATAAATCTGAAATCTGAAACCTGAAAGTCCCTCTGCTCCACAACCCTCCCCAGGGCTATGCCATTCCTTTGTCCAAGGCTGAAGCTGAACTCAATGTTGTAAAATGAGATGTTGAGGTGTTCCTCAGAACACACAGAACTCGAGCACAAGTGTCAGGCTCGTTGGAAGTGCTGAGTGAGCCAAGTGGTTACTTGTCAATCTAACAGAAATAGCAACGTTATTGTGAGATTAGAGTGCTACAGAATAAATATAGATTAACAGTAGGACTTGAAAGCTAAGCTTTAGTGCTGGCAAGCGTGGTCATGGAAATATGCTCGAGGGGACAGTGTCATTAATAGAAATTGCACTCTATTTTAAGATGTACCTGCTGCTACGCAAGAAGCAAGTGCACGCAGCAAAGCCTTGAAGAATGGAGAGGAGACGCATTCTTTGAATGGCTTGGAAAACATGGGATGGAAGCATTTGTTCCAGATTTGTTCAAAGGAATAATCCACCTTCTGGCTCAAGCAAATGTAATGCTGGTAAAAGACAATTTAATTGAACATGCATTTAATTTGAACAAAAAACATAATAGTGCAGCAGTTGGCACAATGCTATTACAACACCTGCAACTCAGGTTTGAACCCGGCACTGTTTATAACGAGTTTATGTGTTTTCCCTGTAACCGTGTGGGTTTCCTCCGGGTGCTCCGATTTCCTCCCACATTCCAAAGACATAATACGAGTTATGATTTAAATGTTTAATGATTATAATTATAGAATTTTCTATATTGAATTAAATAAGTTATGTAATAATTATGGTTACGCTTCTCATTTACAATTGATGTGTGATATGTATATGATCTGATTTGAAAAAGAACAAGAATAGGGTTGGAAGAGATGACCCCCACTGGACTATCCATCCATTCTTGGGGAGGCCGAGGAAAGAAACGAGTCCTTTCAGGGAAGAAGATACTGCTGGGCCTTTGACAATGAAAGATGTAGCTGAGCTAAGGATGTTAGAAAGATCAACTTTTTTTTAAAAAGTGGATTCACCTGGCCGAGATCGAATGCATCTGATGTTGCTGAGAGAAGTAAGGGAGGAGGTTGGTGCCCAGGACATCACAGGCAAAACCTTCCCCACCATCGAGATTCTCTACAGAGAACGCTGCTGTCAGAGGGCAGCAGCAATCATCAAAGACCCACACCACCCAGAACATACTCTGTTCTTGCTGCTATCAGGAAAGAGGTCTAGGTGCCACAAGACTCGCACCACCAGGTTTAGGAACAGCTGCTACCCCTCCACCATCAGACTCCTCAATGATAAACTCAATCAAGGACTCATTTAAGGGCTCTTACTTGTGCATTTTATTATTTTTTTAATTCTCTTTGTATTGCATAGTCAAATTGTTTACATTTCTTTATTTGTTTCCATCTATGCATTTGCACTACCAATTCTGCCTGGCCGACAGGTTGTGATGTCATGGTTGTACTCTGACAATAAATCAGAACTTTGAACTTTGAAATCTCAGCCTGCTGTAATTTTCCAAGCATTGGTCAAAGTAAGGATGGTGCTTGAACACAGGAAACTCGAAAATATTATCCCCTTGTTACAAAATAAAACACTGGCCTGGGCTCAGCTACAGGGGACACAATCTCTAATTTACAGAGGACATAACATTTGGAAGTGGAGTTGACTGTGAGACGAATTGTTATGGATTTCACGGAGAATGAGTCAAATGATCAGCGGTGTATTTAGGGAAAATAGCACCCATGGCAAGCTCTGATATTGCCTCCCCCCCCATTAAAACATATTTAGTTCAGCCCTTCATCCCCCAACCATCCCTTGCCATCGCCATGCCATCCACTTCCCTTCCCTACTCGTCCTCGCTGCTGTAGAACCCTAAAATAGTCATATCCAACATTGTGTTGGATATATTGAGATATTGGAAAATAAGCAGCTTAAAAAACACGACAGTTGTTTCAATTAAAAATACCCCTCTGCCAGGATTCGCTGAATGAAAGCAGCAAGTGGCGTTCCCCGGGCTGGAACGGAGCGGTCAAAGTTAAAGGGGTTGAGTGGCTGTCATTGTCTCCACATCACCCTCTCTTACCTTTGGTGGAAAGGTGATTCTCAGCGCCGAGCACCTGGTGGGAGAGAAACAAAAAGACGCTGAAGCCCATGCTGAAACTCGACCTTCAGTGCACACCCTCCTCAACCCAGACTCTATCAGGGGACAGGGGAGGGTTCAGAGTTGGGGGTCGGGAGCTCTGGTGTAGGCTGAGGGGAGGATTTGGAGTTAGGCATTGGGAGCTCCAGTGTAAGCCGAGGGGAGAATTTAGAGTCAGGCAACAGGAGCTCTGGTGTCAGCCAAGGGGAGAGTTCAGTCAGGCATCAGGAGCTCCAGTGTAAGCCAAGGGGAGGGTTCGGTGTTGGGTCACTGGAGTTCCTGATGCCCAATTCCAGACCCTCCCCTTGGTGATTAAAGTAAAAATATTAATGCCAATTATTCTCTTGCTGGTCAGACAAGGGACATTGGGGGAGTCAGGCTTGGGGCAGGGTGGGGGAATAATTTTCAGGTTTTGCTAGTGTGTGCACACCACAAATTGCCAAATTTCAGTCGCTTGCTTGCTAAACTCACTGCGCACATTGCGTACAACTTATTTTTTTACATCATCGTTAAAGGAAGATTGGTGCTGGAGCCCTCGTTCCTCAGAGAATGTCCAGAGCTAGATCTAATAGGAAGCTTAAAGCAGAATGTGTGTGGGTTTTGGTGGGTGAGCGAGAACACCTACGGCAAAGGGGACAATGAACTGGCACCTCCAAGGCACAGACGAGTCAAGGGAACCCACATTGAGCGGCAGAGGGTGTCAACAACACCTGCACTCAATGCACACTCCTGCTCCTATATAGCTCACAAGAGCTTGTTTTCAAACCTTTACGAGGATTGGTGGGCGAGGACAGTGGCACTCCCTTCAAGCGGTGCCCAGAGCACATGCCTTGGCTGCCATACTCAAGATACATCTATGCAAATGAGGGATAAGCTGGAGTATCTGTGGTTTTATTCCCTGAAGCAGGAGTGGATTTCTGGCTTTTCAAATCATGAAGGGTCAAAACTGAATGGGTTGAGAGAGAGAGAGAGAGAGAGACACCATTTCCACTGACAGGAGGCACATGAATTTGGGGTGAAGGCAGGGAGCCAGAATGTTGCATTGCTCTTTGAAAGAACTTGGAGTGCAGGAGGATGAGAGGTGATCTCCTGAGGAGATCAGGTGAACGCACAGAGTCTTTTTGCCAGAATGGGGGACCAGTAACCAGAGGACATAGGTTTAAGGTGGGGGGGGGGGGGTGGAGAGATTTAACAGGGACCTGAGAGGTATGATTTTTACACACAGAGGGTGGTGGGTGCATGGAATAGGCTGCCAGAGGAGGTGATGAGGCAAGTACTATTGCAATGTTTAAGATCCATGGATGGGATGAGTTTAAAGGCATACAGGACTATTATGAGTGGGGCATTTTGGTCAGTGTGGAGAAGTTAGGCCAACTCAATGGGATAAATTTCTTCCCTAAGTTTCTGTGAACCATTTTTTAACAGTAATAAACTAAGCAAACTCCAATGTTAGGATGCATTGAAAGAGTAGATTAATGGTTTCCATTCTGATCACAGAATCCATTATCCAGAGTCTCTATAACATCCTCATCAAGGGATCAGCAGTGGAGAGGGCAAAGAACTTCAAATTCCTGGGTGTCAACATCTCTGAAGATGTATCCTGGGATCTCCATGTGGATGAAATCACAAAGAAGGCTCACCAGCAGCCACATTTCGTGAGGTGTTTGAGAAGATTTGGTACATCACAAAAGACTCTTGCAGATTTCTACAGGTGTGCTGTGGAGAGCAGTTTGACTGGTTGCATCACTGTCTGGAATGGAGATGCCAATGCACGGGACAGGAAGAGGCTACAGACAGCTGTGAACTTGGCCATTGGCATCAGTCTTCACTCCATTGAGGACATCTCCAAGAGGGCGTGCCTCAAGGAAACAGCCTCTATCCTCAAGGACCCTCACCACCCAGACAAAGCCCTCTTCTCACTGCTACCATCAGGAACAGGAGCCTGAAAACGCACACCCAATGTTACAAAAACAGCTTCCTGCCCTTGACCATCAGATTTCTGAATAGACAATAGATACTTTCTCTTCTTTTGCTCTAATTTATTTGTTAAATATAATTCATTGGAATTTTTCACCTGCAATGCTGCCACAAAACAATGAATTTCGTGACATGTTCATAAAAATAAATTCTGATACTGATTCTAATGTTGATTCTCAAATTTCAAATGAGCCCACTTTAGGAAGGGCCATTTTGTTGTTTCAGGGCATGGCATCCAGAGTGGGCAATCTTCCCTTTCCAGTGGAGAAAGTCTATGCCTCAGGCAGTGGATTGTTTCTTGTCATATGCACTGAGATACAGTGTGAAGCTTTGATTTCCATGCTATCCAGATGAGTCGGCCCCTAGATAAATCCAGCAGGTAGTGCCATAATAAAGTAAAGGTGCAGGAGATAGTGTGTTACAGCAAGTCAAAGGATGCAGGGTATAGGCCACATAAACAAAGTGCAGGGTCGAGAGAAAAGTTAAGAAGGGCAGAGGCACCATTGTTTACCAATGAGAGATCAGAATCTCATTGAGTTGTACAGCACAGAACAGGAGCTTCGGCCAAACTTGTCCATGTTCACCAAGATTGCATTCTGGGCTAGTCTCATTTGCTTGCATTTGGTCCATCTCCATCTCCTATTAATGTTGTTTGAATGTCAAAATTGTGCCCTGCTCCACAGCCTCCCCTGGCAGCTTGTCCCAGGTACGGATTCCATTCTGCGTGAGAAAACTGCCCCCTCAGATCTCTCTCAATTCTTTCCCCTCTCACCTGTGCTCTTTAGCTCTAGAGATGTCTGTCTTGGGAAATAGACTGTGAGAATTCACTTTATCCATGCCCCTCATGATTTTATAAACCCCAATACGCTCACTCTCAGCTTCCGATGTTCCATTTAAAAATCTCATGAGAGCAGGAAAAAAGCTTTTCTTTAACCTACAGGCCCACGCGTTCTCATCTCTTCTGCCCGACAGAAGAGGGTGTGGGAGAGGGGAGGGGGTGCGATGGAGAAAAGAATTTGACCATGTTAGGTTGTTTCCTTAACTATGGGCAGCTTTCCCCAGACAGTGGGAGGCACATGCATAGGGCATGTATTATGGAGCAGGATCATTACTGTGATGTTCTCGCTCAGATTTAGCTTGACATAGGCAGAGGAAGGAGCTAACTCATTTCTCGTGTCTAATAGCCACTGACCTAACACATCTGAAAATAATCTCTGCTCTTTCCATGAAATACCACTGCCAATATAAGTGTTTTCCAAACTGAGAACAGCTTATTATTGTGGAATAGAACTGATGCAGAGCTGAGTAAGAGTTACTCATTAAACCATTTGGCCAGCAGTAAACAATCAATTCACATTGAGTTCTAGTGATAGGTGGAAGAATGTGAAAGCTGTTTGTTTGGAAGCTATTAGAAACACAAGGCACAGGATGTTTGATTAAGCAGAAGAGATATCAAGCAGAAAGATTTAACCCATAAACCCATAAATCAAATCCAGGGAGATAAGGGTGCACATTCCTCAGAGCAAGTTTGCCTCCCCCAGGGCCAAAGAGGTATTTGGAAATCCAGCCCCAGGTCTCCACCACACCTTCTGAGCACTCTCTGCACCGATTTGGAACCAGCACAACGCCAACTGCCTCCTCCACATATCACAGGAGCCAGACGAGCAAACAAAATGTGTTCAGCTGTGTGGGCCTCAAATGTCACCACCTCCACAGTGGTGGGTATCAGATTGACTCTTGTCAATCAACGCTTGAGAAAGCTCACAGCACTTCCGCTTGTTCGCTGAGCAAAGTGCCTGCTTTCACCGTCTCTGGAGACTTGCCTCGTTCGAACACTTTCTCAGAAGGATGAGCCAAACCTCTGCACTCGAAGAGATAAACGAGTTGCTGCCCTATGCAGTCAGAGCCATCCGAGATTCTTGAGATGAGGGCTCATTGTCATGGGCAGTTAGCTTAGCGGTTAGTGCCACGCTATTACAACACCATGCGACCCAGGTTTGAATCTGTCACTGTCTGCAAGGAGTATGATAGCTTTCCCCGTGTCTGCGTGGGCTTTCTTCAGGGGCTCCAGTTTCCTCCCGCCTTCCAGAAATATGCGAGGATTCTAGGTTAACTGGGGCATTTGGGTGGCACGGGCTAGGAATCAGGTTTATTGACATGAACACTTGTCACAAAATTTGCTGTTTTGCAGCAGCATTATTGAACATTACAGGTTCAAAATGGGAATTAAAATACAGTTTCATAAATACAATATTTAAATATAAATAATTAGTGCAAAAAAGAAATGTTTTAGAGTTTAATATTTTAAGGTTTTTATAGTTTAGGGTTCAAGGGTTTGGAAGATTAGAGTTTGAGGTTTTGAAGATTTTTAGAGATCAGGGTTTTTAGGATTTCTGGGTTTTGAAACATAGCCTTTTTAGACTTTTGGTGTTTATTATTTAAAGCTCTTTGGAGTTTAAAGCTTTTAAAGCTTTGCGAGCTGAATGTTTTCTTTTGGAGAGTTTGTGGTTATCAGTGTTTTAGATATTAAAGTTTTTAGATTAATGTTTTTGGCTTTTTAGTGTGTAGTGGTTAAGGTTTTTAGAGTTTGAGCTTTCAAGGTTTTTTGAACTAAAGCTTTAAAGGGTTTAGAGTTTTGGGTTTCATGATTTTAGTGTTTGGGGTTTTAAGATTTTCAGATTATTCAAGTTTTTAAATTTTAATTTATGTAATTTTAGTGTTTACAGTTTTAAGGTGTTTGGAGTTTAGTATTTAAGGTTTTAATCTTTTTAGAGTTGAAGGATTTCAGGCTTCTTTGTTTTAAGGTTTGATGCACCATCAATACTCACAAAGATTGGAGTTGTGGAACGATCGGGCTTTTATTAACTATAGACTGGAACAGACGTCATTGACTGATCAAGGCAGAGTGAAATGGGGAGCATGCAAAGGGCTATGGGTAGGATCGGTGTCAGGAGGTGAGTCCAGCCGGCAGCAACCAATCAGTGGTTTACTACATTTACCCCTCCTTTTTAAGAAGAATTCTGAAGGGTGAGAACAAAAGAAAATGAAACAAATATACATTTTACAGATTAAGTCTGTCAGGAGGTCTCCTTTGCAGCAGCAAATGACGTGATAATGGTTGGAGCGCTGCAGTAGCACCCTGAGCACCTTGTGGGGTTGGCCTGTCATCACCGGTTACAATTCGTTGGTGGGGGGGGGAATAGGTGAAGTAGCCAGGGGTGGAGAGTGGGTGGCCGCAGGCTCAGGGACCCCTAAGATAGCAGTTGGGGGGGAGTGTCCATTGGTGGTCAGTAGTCCCTGATCCCAAATAGAGAACGTGTCCTTGCACCCGTCAGGGAAGACAAGGTGGGCATTCTGGGGATTAGCATGGAGAAGGTAGACCCTCTTGACCAGTGGATCATTCTTAGAATGCCTGGCATACTTTTGAAGTAAGACCTATCCCACGGAGATAAGCCAGACAAGCAGGGTAGTCCCTGATTCAGACTTCCTAGGGAAAGCAAACATCCGTTCATGAGGCCTGTTCTTCGGGGTCATTCATAAAAGTGACCGGACATAGTGTAGAGCATGACTGGGAGGACTTCTGGCCATTGCTCGTGACTTCAGTGCCAGGTGGATCTTTTTCGAGACTGTGACAAGGTTTTTTAGAGATTGGGGTTTTAAGATTTTAAGGACTTTAGAGTTATTATTTTATTTATAAGGATTTATGGTATTCATATGTTAAGGTTTCAGGTTGTTTAGAGTTTAAGCTTCTAAGTCTTTTATAGTTTGGGTTTAAAGTATTCAGGTTATTAGGGTTTTAAAGATTTAATTGTTTTGAAGTGAAGTCTTTAAGATTTTTAGAGTTTTTGGTTTTGTTTTAAGATTAGAGTTTAGGATTTTAAGTTTCACCTTTTAAGGTTTTAATAGTTACAGTTTCTGATTTAGGGTTTTGGGGTTTCAAGGTTTTCAGGCGATTGAGTTGAGGGCTTTAAGGTATTAAGGCTTTTGGAGAAAGGCGTTTTAAAGATTTTGGATTTTGAGACAGTGTTCAGGGTTTTAAAGTTTTAATTCTGTAAGTTCAAGGACTTCAGAGTTTAAAGTTTTAAAAATTTTTTGGAGTTTAAGTTTTTAAGGTGTTTGCAATTTAGGCATTTAAGGTTTTTGGTGTTTAGAGTTTTATGGTTTCAACTTTTTTAGCATTTAGTGTCTTTAGTTTAATTATTTTGGAATTTGATTTTTTCAGAATATTTGGAGTTTAATATTTTTGGAGTTTAATGTTTTTGGAGTTGAGGATGTTAGAGTTTCTGGTTGTTCGAATTTGAGGTTATTAGAGTCTCCAGTTTTTGGAGTTTGAGGCTGATGGTTTAAGTTTAACAGTTCTTCTGTCCACAATGGTACCTTTCCCATAATGCCATGGGCTCCTACTTTGTTTACAGCCTCATGCTTGTCAAAGGCCTTCTGAATATTCAAGTTAACTGCAGTCACTGACTCTCCTTTGTCTGACATGTTTGTTTCTTTCCCCCAAAGAAATGCCAGCAGATTTATCGGGCAATATCTTCCCAAAAGGAAATTGTGCTGAGTTTATCCTATTGTTATCTTGTGCTTCTTGATTTTAGCAGTTGGGCTTTAAATTTACACTTTAAGATTTTAAGGTTTTGAACATTTAAAGTTTTCAGAATTCATTTGTCACAAAATATCTTGGAGAGTGAAAAGAGTTGTTTGCAAACAGACCAAGTTATCTCTGACTCCTCTGTGTAAAATCCACAATTTACAGACAAAAGGATTGCAATGATTAAGAAGGTCAATTAACACTGTTGTGGGGTTCATTGAGGAGCCAGATGGCTGCAGGAAAGAAATATTGCTGCATGCTTCCACGTTCTTAAACCTTCTTCCCAATGGGAGAAGAGAGTGCGTCCAGGGTATAATAGGGCTTTCAGTCCGTTGGCTGCCTTTCCTGGACAATGTAGACAGAGTCCATGGAGGTGGTGGTGGGGGCGGTGTTGGGGGGTGGGTGGGTGTGCATAAGATTTTATGTTCCAAACTGTATTCATTACTTCCTGCAGCTTCTGATCTTGACCAGAGCAGCTCCTGTACCACACCATGAGGCACCTAGCAAGGTTTCAATACTGGCCCTGTAGAAGTTGTTGAAGGACAGGGAGATGTATCAAGCTTCTTTAATCTTCTGGGATGGTCAATGGTCATCTCTTTAGTCTTATTAACACTGAGAGAGAAAGGATGTTATTTTGGCATCATGACTTTCAATCTCTTTCCCCTATTCCATCAGATCATCATTTGATACCTGGCCTACGACTATGGTGTTTTTTGCAAATGTAAAGATGGCGTTGGAATGGCATTCAGCTGAACAGTCATAGGTGTTGAGGGAGTACAGTGGAGGACTAATTGCACATTCCCTCGAGTTGAACTGGTGTTTAGAGTGATTGTGGAAAGTTGTTATCTGTCTTCACTGATTGTTCTGTTAGACAGGAAGTCAAGGATCCAGATTTGGGGGGGGGGGGGGGGGGGGGGAGGGAGAGGAGAGACACTGAAGTCCAGATCCTGAAGTTTGGGGGTCAATTTGCTGAACTGTGGTATTGGAAGCAGTGCTGCTGCCTGTAAACAGTAGCCTAACATCAGTGTACTTGGTGTCTAGAGCTTCGTCCTTCACTTATATTTATAAATTGAGTGACAGTTCTGAGTTTTCATTTCAATGCCTGTGGAATCTCTTATGGGGGGGGGGGGGAGGGAGATGATGGTGGAAGAAAATATCATGGACCAGTTTCATAGCCCATCCTCTCACAAGAGAATGGGATATTATCTGTCCAGTTAAATTGTATTGGAAGAGAAGAGAGTTATGATTCATCCCAATTCAACTTCTCAGTCTGGAGCTCTAATATGGTTTGCAGCCTGGTCAGGCTTTCAAAGGATTGAGTTCTAATGATCTCTTGATTCCAAAGAGCAGTTCCAAGGCATTTTGATATTAAGGCAGACCCTTTGATGCTTACTTGGTTGCTTGTATTCATTGAGTGCCCAAGCATTGAGTCAAATAATAATTTACTTGGAAATTCAATCAGGCAACTAATAGGCTCCAGCATTTGGCTAAGTGACAAATAAATGCAGGCAATATCTGGGTAGGTGCCAAATGAGCTGTGCTACTTTAAGTGGGTGCCACATCACAGTCTTTACTGCATAGTGATGCTGGATTTTGACATTCTCTCTGAATAAGTACTGACTCATCGATTTGGTCTTCATAGAAATAAGGTTGATAGTGGCTGGTGTCCACGCTGGGACCTTAATGGTTGGTTGGGGTCCCAAATAGAGGAGAGGGGACTGATCCTAATTGGTAAAATGTGGACCCATTGGATCCTGATGTGCTATTGTCGAGTTCCTGCCTCTGGCAACCCTTTTACTGGTTGGTCATGGTTCAACATGACTGATGGGTGGAAGATGTGTTTCTCATGGTAGAAGATGCCTGGAGCCCTGGCTGATGAAAAGCCGGTTTCGCATTGGCCATGGCATGTCTGCCTGGGCTCATGGTTACCGTTGAGTAGAGCGAAATGGTTCTTCATCTTGGGCTTCCAGTCGAAAAATTCAGTCAAACGTCAATAAATTCATCAAGCCTTCTGATTCATAAATGGGTGTGACACCAGCTTCCAGAGGCTCTGGGTCCTTGGGGGAAGGGACTACCTGTTTCTGCAGGGCAGGTAAGGTTAAAGGTCACTCCTAGGTTTAGGATTTGGCTTTCCTGAAATCCTTCTAAACCCTTCTGACAAACCTAATGAGCCGAACAAGAGATGAAAGATTGGGCATCAAAGTAAATAATTTGTTGAAACAAATAAACCTGCTGCAGATTGGAGGAGACAGTGCGGAGAGAAAGAAGAACTGAGCTCCTGAGTGGCATCTCAGAATCTGAATTTCTTGGTGATGCACTATTGATAACACAAAGGACTAGAGTTACGGAACTATAGGCCTTTATTTTCAATAAACTTGAAGGTCATCCTGCGCTGTGACCCAGGCTTTCTGGGGAGGGGCTATGGCGTTGGAGCTTTTATACAGGGTCAAGAGGGAGGAGTCACAGAATGGGGCGGAGCCAGGTAAATGAGTGTACAGCAGTTCACCACAATTGGAGTACGTGTCATGAAATTTGCTATTTTACTGCAGTGTTACAGGTGCAAATATTGCTATAAATGACATTTTAACAAGAAATAAATAAATTAGTGCAAAAGAGGAGAAAGTGAGGTCGTGTCTGTGGTTTATTGTCCAATCAGAAATCTGATGGCCGAGGGGAAGCAGCTGTTCTTGTATCGTTGGGTGTTCGTCTTCCGCCTCCTTCTTGATGGTCGTAGTGAGAAGAGTGCAGGGCTCAGGTGGTGAGGGTCCTTGATGATAAAGGCTGCTTTCTTCAGACATCGCCTCTTATAGATGTCCTCAATGGAGGGATGCCCATGATGGCACTGGCCGAGTTCACAACTCTCTGTAGCCTTTTCCTGTCCTGTGCATTGACACCTCCATACCAGACAGTGATGCAACCAGTCAGAATGCACTCCACAGTACACCTGTAGAAATTTGTAAGAGTTCTTGGACACGTACCAAATCTCCTCCAACTCCTTACAATGTATAGCCACTGTTGAGCCTTCATCATGATTGCATCAACATGAAGGCCCCAGGATATATCTTCAGAGATGCTGGCACCCAGGAATGTCTTTACCCCCTCCACTGTCATCCTACCGATGAGGACTGGTCTGTGCTCTTTCCCCTTCCTGGTCCACAATCAATTCCTTGGACTGCTAACATTGAGTGCAAGCTTGTTGCTATGACACCACTCAACCAGCTGATCTATCTCACTCCTGCATGCTTCCTCATTGCCGTCATGCTGTATATCAAAATTTAAAACTAAATAAAATTTAAATTGAAAGGTGAAGTTCAGTGTACAGAAGCTGTGAAATTCCTGCCACATAAGAGGCACAAACTACAACGGTATACATTTAATTACCACAAAGTGACAAGTCAGAAGAGGAGATAATAAATTTAT
This sequence comes from Narcine bancroftii, assembly GCF_036971445.1. Taxonomy (NCBI): domain Eukaryota; kingdom Metazoa; phylum Chordata; class Chondrichthyes; order Torpediniformes; family Narcinidae; genus Narcine; species Narcine bancroftii. Next base: position 230,241,062 of record NC_091472.1, read on the forward strand.
AGAATAGATGGGTCAATATTCACAGATGCAATTCGTGAAGTCTCACTAGGAGACGAATCCCACACAATTTCCAGTCTGCAGAGAAGGCAAGTTAAGTGGGGTGTAGGGCCTGAAGCGATGACATCAGTCGAAAGTCCAACAAAGAACTCACACCGCCCCCCCCCCCCCCACCTCCTCCGACCTCCTGAGGTACTAAATCACAGTGATTCTGCCAACACTCACTGACCAACTGTAAAATAGCCTGCATTCCATCTGCATGTTTCAAGCTCTGTTTGTTTGGACAGTAACTGAAGAGGGGCTGAAGACAAACAGAATCCATGCCTTTGGTTTTCCAAGTGGTCAGGAGTGGGTGAAGGAGACTTTCAGGCAGACACTTCTTCTTGTGTCTTGTAGAATCTCACTGGGCCAGGCACTCAGCTGGCACGGAACTGGGTGCAGTGGTAATCAAAGCTGCGGCCCAAGGTGGGGTTAAGGTTAAATTAGAAGTTAAATCTGCTGATTTTCTCAATCACATTTGCGAATTGCATCCTTCGCTCTGACTGCTGGAACAGAAAGGACTTCCTAATGGCCAACCATTTCAATTCTACACATCACTGCCACACCAACATGTCTGTCCACAGTCTCATGTGCTGCCAAACCAAGGCCACCCGCATATTGGAGGAACAACACCTCATATTCCATCTCGGCACTCTGCAACCAGCATTAACATCGACTGCACCAATATCTGTTCCCACCCCCCCCCTCCCCTGTGTCTCTCTCTTTCCCTACCCCTCTGTCTCATTTCTTCCAACTCCTCACCCCTTCTCCAATCAATAGAGCTAGCCTTGACCCCCTCCATTATCACTTCTCAGCCTTCTATCTTCCCACCAGTACCATCAATCACCTCCGAGTATGTGCCGGTTCTTCATCTCCTTCTCCACTCCAGCCCCCATCTTCTTATTCAGTCATCTACCTGATTTCTGAAGGACTCAAACCTGAACTGTCACCTGCCTTTTACTGTCCATGGATGTTGCCTGACCTGCCGAGTTGCTCCATCACTGCTGTGCAGCCTCTTTTCAACTCCCTTTCATTTTAAACTGATGCCCCTTGGTATGCGACCATTCCACCGAGGGTGGAAAAGATCCTGACTGCTGACCTGAGCAACAACCTTCATGAATAATTTGCAGCAAACAATTATAGATTTAGACGTTCATACATAGAAATGGCACAGTTGCAGCGCCAGCGATCCAGGTTTGAATTCAACGCTGTCTGTGAAGAGCGTGTGCATTCTCCCAGTTTCTTCCAGGTGCTCTGGATTCCTCCCACCTACCAAAATGTATGGGGTTTAGTAAGTTAATTGATCCCAAGATTTTCAAGGATGTTACCAGGAGTTGAGAATCTAGAAAGGTGGAATAGGTCAGGACTTTATTCTTGGGAACATTAGAGGATGAGGGGAAGATTTAACAGAGGTATATAAAATTATGAGGGGCATAAATAGAGTAAAAACAAGTAGGCTTTTTCCTCTGAGGTTGGGTGTCAACATCTCTGAAAATTCTCTGGAATTGAGAGGCTACAGCTTTGCAGCTGTACACTGCCAGTTGCACCATTGCAAGCTGCATTGCTGCAATTGAATCACTGGAAGCCACAAGACATGAGCAGAAATAGGCTACTCAGCCCATCTAGTCTGCCTTGCCATTTAATCATGAGCTGATCCATTTTCCCCACTCAGCTCTGCTGCCCATCCTTCTCCCCATCACTTTTGATGCCCTGGCTAATCAAGAACCTATCAATTTTTTCCTTGAATACACCCAATGACCTGGCCTCCACAACTGCCTGTGGTTACCACCCTCTTGCAGAAGAAATCCCTCTAAGCAGACACCCATCAATCCTGAAGACACACCCTCTTCTCCTAGACTCTCCCAACACGGGAAACAACCCTTCCACATCTACTCTGTCCATGCCTTTCAATATTCAAAATGTTTCACTGAGATCCCCCCTCATTATCCTGAATTTCAATGAGTACATGCTGTGGTGCGCTGTTAGACAGAATCAGATACACACAATGTAAAGACTGTACAACAGGCTTTAATCCACAAAGACCTCCACAGAGCCAGGCTAACTGTGGCTGCAGCAACTCAGTGTGAGGCCTCTGGAGGCTGGCGCAGGCTTATATCCTGGGGGGTGATTGACACCTGACCAGGTGGGGCTTGATCCATTCAGGCCGACTGATTGACAGCCAGCCAGGTGTTGTCCTATCCCCTTACACTCCTGCAGGTACAGAGGTTGCCCCCTGCAGTAGGCCGGTGGTGTATCACCACATAGGCCAAGAGCTGTCAAATGCTTTTCATATGATAGCCCTTTCATTCCCGGAATCATCCAAGTGAACCTCTTCTGAACCATCTCCAAAAACCGCACGTCCTTTCTTAAATGAGGAGCCCAAAACTGCTCACTATGCTCCAAGTGCAGCCTCACTAGTGCTTTATAAAGCCTCAACACCACATCCCTGCTCTGATATAGAAATAAAACACAAAACTCTGCAGACTCTGCAGTTGAATTTAAAACACAATGGTGGCGAAATTCAGCAGGTCACACAGCCTACTTTATATAGCACAGATAAAGATACATAACCAATGTTTTGGGCTTGAGGCCCTCATCAAGAAATGGAAAAATGTTGCCCACCCCTCCCTCCCACCATTTTGTTTGGACGCCTGCCAACACTTTATCATACTTTGACAAAGGGCTCAAGCCTGAAACACTGGTTATGTATCTTTATCTTAGCGATAGAAAGTTGATGCACCATCAATAACTATGGTCTGGAACAGCCGTCAACCTCATTGAGTGGAATGAGGAGCACGCAAGTGGCTATAGTTTGGATCGGTCTTGGGAGGCGTGTCCAGCAGGCAGCAGCCAATCATAGCATAACAGTGGTTTACTACAAAAGTACACTGATTTCCCGACTCTTGTATTCTATTGAAATGAATTCCAGCATTGCATTTGCCTTCTTCACCACTGTCTCAATCTGCAAGTTACCTATAGGCTATGCTGCACGAGGACTCCCAGGTCTCTTTGCATCTGGGATTTTTTCCATATTCTCCCCATTTAGAAAACAGTCTGCCTGTTTATTTTTTCTACCAAAGTGCCTACCACAGCCATACCACTACTTTCTGAATTGTGTGTGTGTGTGTGTGTGTGTGTGTGTGTGTGTGTGTGTGTGTGTGTGTGTGTGTGTGTGTGTGTGTGTGTGTGTGTGTGTGTGTGTGTGTGTGGTGAAACCACCACTGTACATTTTTGTTATATGTAAATTACATGACCTTTCCTGGTCGACCCTGCTCTCACTGGCCGGCTCATGACTCCTCCCCCTTTCTTCCCCATAAAGGTAGTCATGCCACAAGCCTGACCCCAATTCGAGTCTGGGTCAGTGTGTCCATCTCTTGCAAGTAAAAGCCTTCAGTCTCGACAACGTCAGTCTTTGTGCAATTGATCGTGCTTCAGTGTGTAGGCTGTCATTTTCCTCCGAACATTCATTCCAAACCTTCCTCTGGTGACTATGAAGAGTTATTAATTCCCCACCCATTGATCACTTCAATTTTTCCAAATTGAGCATTATGTTTTTTTAAATTTTTTATTTTTCACACTATAAACCACATTGATCAAGATACATACATTTTCCTTTTCAAATATATACAGTGTCGTTTTCTCCCCCCCTCTCTTCCCATCCCACCCTCCCTACCTCCCCTCCCATTCATTTAAAGTTCAGAATCTAAGATACATTAAACCCGTCAAACAATATTGTCACTCAATAAAAACAAACAAGAATTTCCACTGAATCAATTCTTTTCATTCCCTTCTCCTTCTGACATTTTAGGTGGTAGATGGCCCCAGTAGGTTTTCTCTATTGTGTTTCATGTATGGCTCCCATATTTGTTCAAATATTATAATATTATTTCTTAAATTATATGTTATTTTTTCTAATGGAATACATTTATTCATTTCTATATACCATTGTTGTATTCTCAAGTTATCTTCTAATTTCCAGGCTGACATAGTACATTTTTTTGCTACAGCTAGGGCTATCCTAACAAATCTTTTTTGTGCACCATCCAAATCAAGTCCAAATTCTTTCTTTTTCATGTTACTTAGGAGGAAGATCTCTGGGTTTTTTGGTATATTACTTTTTGTGATTTTATTTAATATCTGGTAATATCTTCCCAAAATTTTTTCACTTCCTCACATGTCCAGATTGCATGAATTGTTGTTCCCATTTCCTTTTTACAACGAAAACATCTGTCAGATACTGTTGGGTCCCATTTATTTAACTTTTGAGGTGTAATATATAGCCTGTGTATCCAGTTATATTGTATCATACGTAACCTCGTATTTATAGTATTTCTCATAGTTCCAGAGCATAACTTCTCCCATGTTTCATTCTTTATCTTTATGTTTAGATCTTGTTCCCATTTTTGTTTAGTTTTACTATTTGTTTCCTCGTTCTCCTTTTCTTGTAGTTTAATATACATGTTTGTTATAAATTTTTTGATTATCATTGTGTCTGTAATCACATATTCAAAATTACTTCCCTCTGGTAACCTCAGACTGCTTCCCAATTTGTCCTTCAAGTAGGATTTCAGTTGGTAGTATGCCAACACTATATCGTGAGTTATATTATATTTATCGTTCATTTGTTCAAAGGATAATAATTTATTTCCTGAAAAGCAATTTTCTATTCCTTTGATCCCTTTTTTCTCCCATTCTCTAAAGGAAAGGTTATCTATTGTAAAAGGGATTAGCTGATTTTGCGTCAGTATTAGTTTTGGTAGTTGGTAATTTGTTTTATTCCTTTCTACATGAATCTTCTTCCAAATATTGAGCAGATGATGTAATACTGGAGAATTCCTACGATGTACCAATTTTTCATCCGATTTATATAATATATGTTCGGGCATCTTCTCCCCTATTTTATCTAGTTCTAATCTAGTCCAATCTGGCTTTTCCCTTGTTTGATAAAAATCTGATAGGTATCTTAATTGTGCGGCTCTATAATAATTTTTAAAGTTTGGCAGTTGTAAGCCTCCTTGTTTATACCATTCTGTTAATTTATCTAGTGCTATCCTCGGTTTCCCCCTTTCCATAAAAATTTCCTTATTATTTTCTTTAACTCCTTGAAGAATTTCTCCGTAAAGTGTATTGGCAATGCCTGAAATAGGTATTGTATCCTTGGAAAAATGTTCATTTTAATACAGTTTATCCTTCCTATTAGTGTTAGTGGTAAGTCTTTCCAATGATCTAAGTCGTCCTGTAATTTTTTCATTAGTGGATAATAATTGAGTTTATATAGCTGGCCGAGGTTTTTATTTATTTGTATACCTAGGTATCATATTGCTTGCATTTGCCATCTGAATGGTGATTCTTTCTTAAATTTTGAGAAATCCGCATTATTCATTGGCATTGCTTCACTTTTATTAGCGTTAATCTTGTATCCCGACACTTCTCCATATTCCTTCAATTTCTTATGTAATTCTTTTATTGATATTTCTGGTTCTGTTAAACTACAGGGGAATCACGCTGCTCTCCATTGCAGGCAAAATCTTCGCTAGGATTCTACTAAATAGAATAATACCTAGTGTCGCCGAGAATATTCTCCCAGAATCACAGTGCGGCTTTCGCGCAAACAGAGGAACTACTGACATGGTCTTTGCCCTCAGACAGCTCCAAGAAAAGTGCAGAGAACAAAACAAAGGACTCTACATCACCTTTGTTGACCTCACCAAAGCCTTCGACACCGTGAGCAGGAAAGTGATTTGGCAAATACTAGAGCGCATCGGATGTCCCCCAAAGTTCCTCAACATGATTATCCAACTGCACAAAAACCAACAAGGTCAGGTCAGATACAGCAGTGAGCTCTCTGAACCCTTCTCCATTAACAATGGCATGAAGCAAGGCTGTGTTCTGGCTCCAACCCTCTTTTCAATCTTCTTCAGCATGATGCTGAACCAAGCCATGAAAGACCCCAACAATGAAGACGCTGTTTACATCCGGTACCGCACGGATGGCAGTCTCTTCAATCTGAGGCGCCTGCAAGCTCACACCGAGACACAAGAGAAACTTGTCCGTGAACTACTCTTTGCAGACGATGCCGCTTTAGTTGCCCATTCAGAGCCAGCTCTTCAGTGCTTGACGTCCTGCTTTGCGGAAACTGCCAAAGTGTTTGGCCTGGAAGTCAGCCTGAAGAAAACTGAGGTCCTCCATCAGCCAGCTCCCCACCATGACTACCAGCCCCCCCACATCTCCATCGGGCACACAAAACTCAAAACGGTCAAGCAGTTTACCTATCCTGGCTGCACCATTTCATCAGATGCAAGGATCGACAATGAGATAGACAACAGACTCGCCAAGGCAAATAGCGCCTTTGGAAGACTACACAAAAGAGTCTGGAAAAACAACCAACTGAAAAACCTCACAAAGATAAGCGTATACAGAGCCGTTGTCATACCCACACTCCTGTTCGGCTCCGAATCATGGGTCCTCTACCGGCATCACCTACGGCTCCTAGAACGCTTCCACCAGCGTTGTCTCCGCTCCATCTTCAACATCCATTGGAGCGCTTTCATCCCTAACGTCGAAATACTTGAGATGGCAGAGGTCGACAGCATCGAGTCCACGCTGCTGAAGATCCAGCTGCGCTGGGTGGGTCACGTCTCCAGAATGGAGGACCATCGCCTTCCCAAGATCGTGTTATATGGCGAGCTCTCCACTGGCCACCGTAACAGAGGTGCACCAAAGAAAAGGTACAAGGACTGCCTAAAGAAATCGCTTGGTGCCTGCCACATTGACCACCGCCAGTGGGCTGATATCGCCTCAAACCGTGCATCTTGGCACCTCACAGTTTGGAGGGCAGCAACCTCCTTTGAAGAAGACCGCAGAGCCCACCTCACTGACAAAAGACAAAGGAGGAAAAACCCAACACCCAACCCCAACCAACCAATTTTCCCCTGCAGCCGCTGCAACCGTGTCTGCCTCTCCCGCATCGGACTTGTCAGCCACAAACGAGCCTGCAGCTGACATGGACTTTTACCCCCTCCATAAATCTTCGTCCGCGAAGCCAAGCCAAAGAAAAGAAAGAAGAAAGTATACTATAACGTCATCTGCAAATAAACTGATTTTATATTCTTTGTCTTTTATTTTTATCCCTTTTATTTTATTTTCTGTTCTTATCAGTTCTTATCAGTTCTGCTAGTGGTTCTATGGCTAACGCGAACAATAAGGGCGATAGTGGCCATCCCTGCCTTGTTGATCTGCTTAATTTAAATTGTTTTACTGTCACTTTCGCCAATGGCCCCTTATATAATGCTTTAATCCAATTAATATATTTCTCTGGTAAACTGAATTTTTGTAGCACTTTGAATAAATAATTCCATTCTACTCTGTCAAAGACCTTCTCTGCATCTAAAGCCACCGCTACTGTTGGAGCTTTATTTCCTTCTACGGCATGAATTAAGTTAATAAATTTACAAATATTGTCTGTTGTTCGTCTTTTTTTAATAAATCCAGTTTGGTCTAGATTTACTATTTTTGGTACATAGTCGGCTAATCTGTTTGCTAATAGTTTAGCTATTATCTTATAATCTGTGTTAAGTAGTGATATTGGTCTATATGACGCTGGTGCGAGTGGATCTTTCCCTTGCTTTGGTATTACTGTAATTATTGCTGTTTTACATGAATCTGGTAAGCTTTGTGTTTTGTCAATCTGGTTGATTACTCCCAGGAGGGGAGGAATTAATAAATCTTTAAATGTTTTATAGAATTCTATTGGGAATCCATCCTCTCCTGGTGTTTTATTATTCGGTAGTTTTTTTATTATCTCTTGTATCTCTACTATTTCAAATAGTTCAGTTAATTTATTTTGTTCCTCTATTTGTAATTTTGGTAGTTCAATTTTAGTTAAAAATTCATCTATTTTGTCTTCTTTCCCTTCGTTTTCAGTTTGGTATAATTGTTCGTAGAATTCTCTGAAGTTTTCATTAATCTCCGTTGGATTATATGTGATTTGTTTGTCTTTTTTCCTTGATGCCAATACCATTCTCTTAGTTTGTTCTGTCTTAAGCTGCCATGCTAGAATTTTGTGCATTTTTTCTCCTAGTTCATAATATTTCTGTTTTGTCTTCATTATGTTCTTCTCCACCTTATATGTTTGAAGTGTTTCATATTTTATTTTTTTATCTGCCAATTCTCTTCTTTTAGTTGTGTCTTCCTTCATTGCTAATTCTTTTTCTATATTTGCTATTTCCCTTTCCAACTGCTCTGTTTCCTGATTGTAGTCCTTCTTCATCTTGGTTACATAACTTATTATTTGCCCTCTAATGAAAGCTTTCAATGCGTCCCATAGTATAAACTTATCTTTCACTGATTCCGTATTTATTTCAAAGTACATTTTAATTTGTCTTTCAATGAATTCTCTAAAATCCTGCCTTTTAAGTAGCATGGAGTTTAATCTCCATCTATACATTCTTGGAGGGATGTCCTCTAACTCTATTGTCAATATCAGGGGTGAGTGGTCCGATAATATTCTAGCTTTATATTCTGTTTTTCTAACTCTGTCTTGCATGCGATCTGATAACAGGAATAGGTCTATTCTTGAGTATGTTTTATGTCTACCCGAATAATATGAATATTCCTTTTCCTTTGGGTGCTGTTTCCTCCATATATCCAAAAGTTGCATTTCTTGCATTGATTTAATTATAAATTTGGTTACTTTGTTCTTTCGGTTAATTTTTTTCCTAGTTTTATCCATGTTTGAATCCAAATTAAGGTTGAAATCCCCTCCTATTAGTATGTTCCCTTGCGTGTCTGCTATCTTCAAAAAAAATATCTTGCATAAATTTTTGATCTTCTTCGTTAGGTGAATTCCAAAATTCCAAAACTCCGAATATATCTGACATTTTATCATTACATATCTCCCTGCTGGATCTATTATTTCCTCTTCTATTTTAATTTGTACATTTTTACTGATTAATATAGCTACTCCTCTAGCTTTTGAATTATATGACGCTGCTGTTACATGTCCTATCCAATCTCTCTTTAATTTCTTGTGCTCCATTTCAGTTAAGTGTGTTTCTTGCACGAATGCTATATCAATTTTTTCTTTTTTCAGTAAATTTAGCAGTTTCTTCCTTTTGATTTGGTTATGTATTCCATTAATATTTAAAGTCATATAGTTCAACATAGCCATTTCATACTTTGTTTATCTTTCCTTTCTGTTTCCTCATCATCACCTTTCCTTCTTATCCATTTCTGCTTTCTTGTTTTGAACACTTTATAAGACAACATTTCTAAAACATCAAACATTTCCCTTATTCTCCTAACTAAAATTTCTTTCACCCCACTATCCCCTCCCCTTCCTGAGTTGCCCTTTATCCCTTGTCGGGCAACCACATCTCCCCTCTCCATTTGGATTTGCGAATTCACTCGCAAGCGTCAACTGATTTTGCAGTGACCGTAACTCCTCCCCACCCAGCCCCCCCCAGAAAAGATTCCAATTTTCATATACAACAAAGGTCACTCTCTTAATTCCCTCCTCTCTTCCCTTTCTTTCCCTTATTAATTCTTATCTATACTCTTATCTATACTCTATATATTTTCCTTTAAATACGTATACACTCATGTACACTCATATATACACACACACACACACACACACACACACACACACACACACACACACACACACACACACACACATATATATAGATATATAGATATATCTATATATATACCCATATACACACATACATATAGTTCGTGGTCATTTTTACTCTCGTTACATGTCTTCATCTCTCTGTCTGTTTTGTAGTTGTTCTGCAAATTTTCGTGCATCCTCCGGATCCGAGAATAGTCTGTTTTGCTGCCCTGGAATAACTATTTTAAGTACCGCTAGGTACTTTAGCATAAATTTATATCCTTTTTTCCATAGGATCACTTTTGCTGTATTAAACTCCTTTCTCTTCTTCAGGAGTTTAAAACTTATGTCTGGATAGAAAAAAATTTTTTGACCTTTGTATTCCAGTGGCTTTTTGTCTTCTCTTACTTTCTTCATTGGTTTCTCCAATATATTTTCTCTCGTTGTATATCTTAGGAATTTTACTAAAATGGATCTTGGTTTTTGTTGTGGCTGTGGTTTAGGGGCTAATGTTCTATGTGCCCTTTCTATTTCCATTTCTTCCTGTAATTCTGGTCTTCCTAGGACCCTGGGGATCCAATCTTTTATAAATTCTCTCGTATTCTTGCCTTCTTCATCTTCCTTAAGGCCCACTATCTTTATATAATTTCTTCTATTATAATTTTCCATTATATCTATCTTCTGAGCTAACAGCTCTTGTGTCTCTTTAACTTTTTTATTAGATTCTTCTAATTTCTCTTTTAAGTCCCCTACTTCCATTTCTACGGCTGTTTCTCGTTCTTCCACCTTGTCCACTCTTTTTGCTATATCTGACATGACCATCTCTAATCTATTCATTTTTTCTTCTGTACTTTTAATTCTTCTTTTTATTTCACTAAATTCTTGTGATTGCCATTCTTTTACTGATTCCATATATTCTTTAAAAAATATATATCCATTGTCTTGCCTTTCCCTTCTTCTTCCATTTCTCTGTGTTCTTCTTCTTCTTCCTCTGGGTTGGTCATCTGTTGTTTCCTTGATTTCTTTTTGGTCTCTTCTTTCTTGTTCTCGTTGTTTTCTATGTTCTCTTCTTGCTGCTGTGCTGTGGCTGTCATTCTCAGCTGTGGAGATCGACTCCTCAGCTGGTCCCCCCTCCCGTCAGTGTTTTTTTTGTCTTGCGCATCGCGCATGCGCGAGTAGTCGCACATGCGCGATGCGCACTTTTGCTTGGCTCCGCGAGCCATTTTTGTAGTCCCGAGCTCGGGACTTCGACTGACCTGAGGGAGCGGGCTTCTCTCTCCAGAGCGGGCCTCCTCGGACAGGTAAGGCCTTCACCTTCTTCTTCCGATGTCTTTTCTTCTTCTCTTCTTCCCGTTGCTTTCGACTTTTCTTTCTTCGCTGCCATTTTCTTCCCACCTTTACTTTCACTTTATTTTAATTTTTGTGTTTGTGCTTTTGTGTTTTCTGTGTTTTTTTAAAACTTTTCTGGAGAGGGCTGGAGTTCCCCGACCAGCCATTACTCCATCACGTGACTCCTCCCCAAATTGAGCATTATGACGACGTCTTAACAGACTCCAATTCCCAAATCCCACACACAGCTCAAGGCAATTCCACAATGGGGAGGAAGAGAGACTAGACTATCCAAATCTCTTCAAGCAAAGCAAAGTTTCCCCCTGTGCCCTGAGCGTCTTTGAGGCTGACTAATCAAAGTGCAGTGCAATCAAAGGAATGGGATGAAATCACAAACCACAGACGTTACCTTTGGCACATTGCGGATGTAATTTGAACTCAAAGATGAACTTAAATCCACTTAATCACTTCCAACCCTCCTTGTGTTGTATAATGTATACTTTGTCTTCAATAAAATTAAAGAGGTGCCAATAACAAGGAGTAAAATATGCAGGAGTTCATTGTTGTGTCATCACAGGAGAAGAATGTTGTCCTGGCACAGAACAAGGGCCTTATTTTGGAACTTGGAAAGGAAGTTAGTAGTGAGTACTCATGGGTTTGTCAGCAAGTTTTTCCACCACTGAAAATTCCCTGGCCAAGTAATTCCTCTGCTCAAGTCTAAAATCAATTGGTATGAATGGAGCAAAACATAATCAGCTGGGGGATCTCAGTGGGTTGAGCAACATCAGTGGGAGAAGAACGGTCTATGTTTCGGGTCCGAATCCTTCATCAAAACCATGCTTTTCCCTCCCACTGACGCGGCTCACCTTGCTGAGTTCCTCCAGCAGTGTGTGCGTTGCTCCAGATTTCAGCACCTGCACTCTATGTGTCCCCAGTTCACCTTTCAGCATTCTCCACACCTATCAGGAAATGTAATGCTTGGCTTCTGCGTGGGATTTTCATTTCCCCAGCATCTTTATTACAGCACTAAAACCCCACAAAATTCTAACATCGCCTCTTGAAAAATGCACCTGACTTTCAATTTCGTTTGTCTAAATCTCAGTTCTCCTTCCATCATGTTATCCAGACTTGAATGGATGAAGGGTTTCTTGTCATATACATAAGAGGGATGTAGTGAAGCCATGAAAGTCCTTAGTAAAGATAAAGAGAAATCTGCCGTGACTAAAGGGCAGTGGCATAGCTTAAGAGAAGGGCAAGCATCGTAAGGTTAAAGGCGCAGAAGCCCAGAGAAAGATTATGGGGAAAAGTGGAGATTTTGAGTCAACATGAGGGATAAAGTGAATCCAACAGACAGAGAACATATGAAAGCCCAAAGAAAAGATAGGTGTCAGAATCAAAAAGAATTCTGAGATGGAAAAAGGTTCTGCAAAATGGCAGATGGAATTCAAGGCAGGTAAGTGTGTACTTTGGGAATACTGTCCAACAAAGAATATACACGCTAAACAGTAGGACACTGTGGAGTGGAGCAGAGAGATTTGGAAAACAGGTACATAATTCCCTGAAAGTGGCATCACAGGTAAGGCCATAATGAGAGCTAATTGGTCTTCTTAAATCAAAGTATGGGGCAGAGGAGTTGGGATGTTATGGTGAAGTTGTACAAGGTATTAGTGAGGCCAAATTTGGAGAATTATGTGCAGCTTTGGTCACCTAACTACAGGAAAGGAATAAATAAGATTGAAAGAGCGCAGAGAAGATTTATGAGGATGTTGCTGGGTCTTGAGAAACTAAGTGAAAGGTACAAGTTAAACAGGTTAGGACTTTATTCTCTGAAGTACAGAAGAATGAGGAGAGATTTGACAGAGGTATACAAAATTATGAGGGGCATAGAGTAAATGCAAGCAAGCACTGTCCACTGCAGTTAGGTCAGGTAAGAACAAGATGACAGTGGTTAAGGGTGAAAGGTGAAATGTTTAAAGGGAATATCAGAGGATCTTCTTCATGCAGAGAGTGGTGGGAATGTGGAACCAGCTGCCAGCTAAAATGGTGAATGTGGACTCGATTTTGACATTGAAGAAAAATTTGGAGAGGTACATGAATGGAAGAGGAATGGAAGGCTTATGTTCTGGTTACAGGTCAATGGGCGAGGCAGAATAACAGTTTGGAACAGAGTAGATGGGCTGAAGGATCTGCTTCTGTGCTTAATGGTTCCATGGAACGGGGGAGATGCAAGGAGCAGGGAAAGAGAGAGTTAGTTTTGTAAACAGAAATGAGATAATACTTTATTGTCACAAACAGACGTTCAATGTACAAATGCACAGAAATTTCTACCTGCTGCAGCCTAACAGGTGCATAAGATACACCAAATGCAATAGTTTAAGAAATGATTACATATGCCAAGACAGAAGAAGAGATCATGAATATGAAAGGACAGATAAGTAAATATTCATAGTTGGTGTTAATGCAAGAATACAAATGTGACATTTTACTAGTACAGACAGATCTTTTGAAGTGGTATTTTCAATTGTAATGAACTTTAAAAAGAACCATTGCGAAGAAATTCATAGGCAGATACAGGTCTTATTCATTTTTCAGCTGAAAGCAAATTTATCTTACAAACAGGATCCCCAGTTATTTGATATCATGAAATATATTCAACCTGTGTTCAAATCCAGTGCTGTCTGTGAGGAGTCTTCTGCACATTCTCCCCATGACTGTGTGCACTTCCTCTGGGTGCTCCAGTATCCTCCAACGATCAGAGACACAAGTGGATAGAAGGTTGATTGGCCAGAAGGATGTACTTGGGTGGTGTAGGGCTTGTGGGCCAGAAGGACCTTTTACCGTGCTGTAACTCTAAAATTAATAAGAAATCTATTCTTTGTCTGGAAGAGTTAAAGGAATATCTAACATCCCTTAAAACGGAATAGTAATGATGCTTGCCATTCTAACAAAAATTCCTACAAAGGAAACTACATCAAAATTGGCCTCTCTCCACCCCACTGACCCCAACTCCTACCCCTACTGGTCTTCACCCTCCCCTCCGAACTTACCTTCTTGGAGATGGAACATTCTGCCCTCAGTAGAGGTCTCACACTCATTACCCTTCGCCCAACACCTCAATGACATTGAATTATTCTTCTGTCAGCTCTGCCTCCATGCCTACTTCTACCACCAGGTTTCTTCACTCCCCACTACGGACCTGTTCTCCCACTTTCAACCTTCTTCCTTCTCCAGTACGTCTCGTTCTGGCCTTCTGTCAGCTCGGATATTCATAGTTCCAACTGCCGCCGAGACATCGACCATCTCGACTTCACCATTCCCCTCACTCATTCTAATTTCACCCCCTCTGCCCTCCGCACGAATCCCAACTGTAGGGATATGTATATACTGCTGCTGCTCTGCCCACCCACTGATGACTCAACCCCATCTAACCCCTGCCCCTGTGACCTGGCCATAAAGCCCCATCTCCCTGCCCCCTTCCATTCATTCGAGCACATGGAGTTGGACCGGCTGAAATCTAATGTGCATTAAAGCCTAATGTTCCTCACTCAGACTTTGGAGTCATTGATAGAGCAGATCACCAACCTCACCATCAAATCTGAAAACAAAGGAAGTGCTGCTGTGGTCCGGCACACTGACCTCTATTTGGACAAAGCCAGATTACAAATCTCATCTTTCTTATCCCTCCAACAGGACCCCACCAAAACCCATCAAACTAACATCTCACACACTATTTCTAAACTCATGACTTCCAGTCGTCTCCCTTCCATGATCTCCAACCTTGTTTCCAAACCCTGCTCTGTCCGGTTCTACCTCCTACCCAAGATCCACAAACCCAACTCATCCATGGTTTCTGGGTGTTCCTGCCCCACTGAATTGGTACCCCGCTTACCTCGACTCCATTCCATCCCACTGGTCTAATCCCTCCCCATCATCCATAATACTTCATATGCCCTCCATCACTTCAATAACTTCCAGTTCCCTGAACTCAACCATGGTCACCCAATCCCTATACACCTCCATTCCCCATACCAGAGGCTTCAAATCCCTTTGTTTCTTCCCCCTCCATCACCACCCTCCTCTGGTTGGCAAAATCATTCTCACCCTCAATAACCTCTCCTTTGATTCATCCCTCTTTTGACTTGGAGAGATAGCCATGGATACCCGCATGGGCCCCAACTATGCTTGCCTCTTTGTTGACTACATGGACCAATCCCTGCCTCAAGCTTACGCAGGCAAGATTCCTCATCTCTTTCTTCACTTTAATGACAACACCTATGATTAGCTCATTAACTTTATCCACTTTGCTGCCAACTTCCAGCCTGACCTCCGATTCACTTGGTCCATCTCTTGCAACTCTCTCCCCTTCTTTGATCTCTTGATAGACATTCTCTACAAACCTACCAACTCTCACGGCTACCTCGAATACACCTCTTCACACCCTGTCCCCTGTAAGGATTCTATTCCTTTCCCGCAATTCATCCGACTCCATCGCATCTGCTCCCAGGACAAGGTCTTCCATGCAAGAACATCCGAGATGTGCTCCTTCTTCAAAAAATGTAGTTTCCCCTCTACCACCATCAAATCAGCCCTTATCCTCATCTCCTCCATTACCTACATATCTGCCCTGGTCCCCTCCACCCCCACATGCAAGGAGGACAGGATACCCACCACTCCATTGGTCTCCGCATCCAGCATATCATCCTCCCCCCGCTCTCTGCCACCTACCACATGATCCCACCACCAAATACATACATCCCGCCCGCCATTCCCTCTGTAACTCCCTCAACCATTCCTCCCTTAAAACCAACCACCCCTTAAATGCAAGAAATACGCCACTTGCACCCACACCTCCTCCCTCACCACCATTCGGGGCCCCAAACAATCCTTCCAAGTGTAGAAACACTTCACTTGTGAATCTTCAAGGGCCATCTACTGCATTCAGTTCTCCTGTTGTGGTGCCTCTACATCAGACTGGACCCAATATCAGGGATCTCCCAGGGACAACCCATTTTTATTCCCCACCCCATTCACATACCAATACGTCTGTCCATGTTGCCAGACTGAGACAACCCACAAATTCGATGAACAACACTACATTCCGACTGGGCACCCTCCAACCAGATGGCATCAACACCAACCTCGTTTTTGTTAGCTCTTCCCCATCCTTCCCCTTTCCCTATCCCTATTTCTCCTTTCCTCAAGCTCTCTCTCTCTCTCTTTTCCTTTCTCCAGTCTTTATCCCCTCCAGCTCTTGATTCATAGATCTATCCCCTCTCCAGATCAATTCTCACACCTTCTTCTTCATAGCTGCCACTATGACAAATGGTTTCCTGTCCTGGTATCTTCTTGTGTGGGTCTGTCTATTGGAATAACAAACACACTTGAAGTCCAAGGAACTGTTCACTCCGTTAAAGCCAAATTGCTGTTGGTTTTCTCAATAAATATTTAAATCTGGGAGACTTCCAGCTCCTTCTTAATGGATGAGTGAAATCAAAGCTGCTCTCTGCACTAGATTCTGGATTGCTTAACTGAAAGATCACAGTCAGTCTGGGTTGGTAGCAAAATCTCATCCCAACCCCATAATCATTGCCCTTTCACCCTTTCCTCCAATCTCCCAAGTCTTTTTATTCAGACGGCTGCCTGCTGATACCCGTGAAAAAGAGCTCGGGTCTGAAACATTAGTGATGTATCTATGGACACTGCAAGACCTGTTGAGTTCCTCCAGTATTTCTGTGTTTTTACTGCAATCACAGCATCTGCAGACTTTCATGTTTCACTCACAATTGGCCAGGAGTTCCTTCTCCTTTGGAAACAGCCTGAGCTAAATCAACTCTAGAGTATTGTGTTTCAGTCCTCAATTGGAATGTTGATTAAAGAATGCAGTGCTTCAAGGAGTTAAAATACCTTCATGTAAAAAAAGAACATTGCTCTATATTAAGCAGTGGCAGATGGACAGAGGACCACTGAGTGTGAAGCAATCATTGCGATGATTGATAAAGGTCGATGTACACATTTCATTTGGAACGCGATATATAGAGTGAGGACTTTCTGACGTCCTGTTTAGCACTCTACATGAAGAGACATGAATGAACACAGGCAAGTCAAATAAATTAATGGAATTCCAGAGCTAAGGATCTGGACAGCTGGGGTCAAGCCCACTACTGATAGTGTTTGCCTTCAGCTGTCCAGAGCTAAGCACTGGAAAATTTCTCCCTCGCCCCCTCCTTCTTCATGACACTTCTCAAAAGCTGCCATTGCGACAAATGGTTCCCAGTCTTGGTATCTTCTTGTGTGTGTCTGTCTATTGGAATAACTAACACGCTCAAAGTCCAAGGAACTGCTCAATCTGTTAACTAGCAAAGCCAAATTGCTGTTGGTTTTCTCAATGAATGTTTAAATCCGGGAGACTGCCAGCTCCTTCTTAATGGATGAGTGAGTTCAAAGCTGCTCTCTGCACTAGATTCTGGACTGCTTGACTGAAAGACCACAGTCATTCTGGGTTGGTAACAAAATCTCATCCCATCACGCTGAGGCATACCTCAGGACTGAGTGTTCAGCCTATTACTGTTACGCTACTGACTCATGGCTGCACTGCCAGATTCACTTCACACAGAATTATCAATAATGCAACAATAGTTGGCCTCATCCGCAACAATGATTTACAGAGATGAGGTTGAGGGGCTAAGATCAACAACCTGAGTTACAATATGATCAAGGCAAAGGAGATGCATGCAGACTTCAGGAAGATAATGGTTTACTATTCTCACTATACATCAATGGTTCCATCAGGTATTAATGTTCATGCAGCGCTTTTACAGTGACCTGGATTCACATCAGCCGTCGTCTGTATATTCTCCCCATGACAGGCATGGGTTTTTCAGAGTTCTCCTGTTTCCTCCCTCCCTCCTGAACAGGGAGGTTAATTGGTTACAATTGGGCAACACAATTGAGCCGGAATGGCCTTTGACCGTGCAGTTTCATTAAAATAAACATTTTTTAAAAACCTCTGTCTAGTGGTGAATTCCTGAAAAGGATAAGAATTTGTGAAGCTTCCCAGCTCGAGGCTCGAGTGCAAAGTGTAAATGTGCTGGAGAAACTCAGCAGATCATGCGGCATTCATGGAAAGTAAAGGGTAACTAACGTTTCAGGCCTGGGCCTTTCATTAGGGATAAGACAAAAAAACAGACAGGTGCCTGATTAAAAAGGTGGGGGTAAGGGGGTAGGGGAGGAGGAGGAGAAGAGTGAGGAAGGGTGAGGGGAGGTGCACAAGTTAACAGGCAATAGGTGGATGCAGATGGAAGGGTTGAAGGGAAAGAAGGGAAAGGGGGGAAAATAAGAGGGCTTAAGAAGGGTTAGTTCTCTGATCGGAGAAGGGAAGAGGAGGGGAGCTGGAGGCAAGGAGCCAGGGGAAAGTGAAAGGGAGAGATGTAGGTGAGGGTTCACACGGTTCTCTGGGTCTAAAATTCAGAGTACTGTATGTGCCAAAACACAAAACGCTGATGACAATTATACATCATGGAACAAACCGATCTTTGAAGCTCTGTTCAAGAATGTATGGAACAGAACTCTGTAGAATCTGAGAACTGGTGTAGATCAGACCATTTAAGCCTCAGCAGCCAAACATAACTTGCAAATGTAGAACATTACTTGAAAAGAAGCAACTCTGGGATCATAAAGTCACAGAGCGACACTTCTCACCAACAGTCCCCTTAACTGTCCTGATCCCTACTGACTATCTCCAATTCTGCTCTCCTCACATTCCCATCTCCTCCCCATACTCTCTCTGATGTACACACAATTTACAGGAACCAATTAACCTACCAAGCCACACTGTCAGATGTGAGAGGAAACTGGAGCTCTTGGGGACAGCCCACGCAGTCACAGGGAGATCGTGCAAACTCCACACAGGCATCTCCAAAGATCAGAACCTTTTAGCCACCCCCTCTTTATTGACCCCCCCTCCCCCCTTTCCCACTGCCTTTATCCTGCCCCCTCTGTGAAATAGTACTCCGCCATCTGCAAACCATCTGTTTCAATAACATTTTGAATTTAAATCATTTGGCAGTGATAGACTTCAAAGGAAATATCAGTTACTCTTCACAATTACAGCAAGTACGTTCTGTGGGCATTATAAATCAAAGAACGATTGATACTGAGCCACATTCAGAGACGTTTAGAGAAGACAGTTAAAGTGATACATTCAAAAGTACATTCGCGAGAAGAGAGACAGAAAAGTGGAGGGATTTTGGGAGGGAATTGCAAAGATTAAAGTCTTGGCAGCTGAAGACTCAGCCTCAGTTGTCAAGCAAGACATTTGGGGATGCTCCAGAGACCAGAAGCAGGCAAGGACTTGATATTGCATTGGATTAAAGAGCTGGAGGAGATTATTGAGACAGGGACCTGATATTTCAGAAGGATCGCCAGAAAGGAAAAGAAAATGGCTGATAAATAATGGATGAGCGGAGTAGTGTAATGGGAAATGACTAGCAAAGAAAGATCAATGAGCAAAATTAGTTTTATGGTAATTATGATGTTTATTTTCATACTCATCATTCAATGAACTTAATATTCTTATTTGCTGCAGCTGAATAGGCACTTGCAAAGAAAAATTATGATAGTAAACCGACTGAATTAAATCAAAAGAAATAATAAATACATAAGATAGATAATATACATTCCCAGTAATTCAAGTGCAAAAGAATTGGACTTGCAATAAGTTCAAGGTTCCTTTTATTGTCACATAGTAATAAATAAAAATGTGATATATGTGATACACTTCAACATCTGCCTGCCTTAAGGCAAACAGAGTCACCGTGAGCCTGGGTCGGTGCCAAGGGGGGCATCCATGGGCATTGCACCCCCAAACGAGGTGCAGTGCCCCTCCCAATATGGTCACGGTCATTGCTCGCCATCTTGACCTACCCCCACTCCTTCCGATGTCACTAGTGTGCGTCGAGCATCGATAGCGTCTAGGTTGACGCACGTCAGAGACCCTCCACCCAACCCCGACTGCATCACTAGCATGTATCAAGCATCAGTAGCGTCTAGGTTGACACACGTCAGCGACCCTCCACCCACTCCTGGCTGCTTCACTAGCATGCGTCAAACATCAGTAGTGTCAAGGTTGACGTATGCCAGTGACCCTCCACCCACCCCCGGCTGCGTCACCAGCATGTGTCAAGCATCAATAGCGTCTAGTGATGAATGACGCAATAAAAACAGCGTCCTTGTTCCCCATGTCGGAGGCATGGCCTCAATGGCAGGAAGCCTCCTGCCGCCACCTTCCCACCGTCGACAGGTCGGTCCTTGCCCCCCTCTAACTCTCTAACGTATGTGCTCGCACCGATGTTGGCCTAAGATGGACTTGACCATGTTTGCTCCCCTCTGCGACCTTCTGTGTTCCTGGGCCCTCGAATTCCCAAACCTGCATGTGAAGCAGCCAATCAGTATACTTTCTATAGTGCTTCTGTAGAAGTTGGCTAGAACATTCGACAACATGCTAAATCTCCTCAGATTCATTAGAAAGTAGAGGTGTGTCTTCTTCACAGTTCCCTCGATGTGCTGAGTTCAGTAAAGGTCTTCTAAGATATGGATTCCCAGGAATGAAGGTTCTGTTTCTCTCCATCTCTGACCTTCGACATTTCCTTCCTAAAATTAATGACCAGCTCCTTGGTCCTGGTGATGCTGAGAGAAAAATTGTTGTTTTGGCACCACCCACCCAAGGTCTTGATCTCCATGCTGCGTTCTGACTCTTCACTTCCTGATGCTTGGCCAACAACAGTGGTGTCATCAGTAAATCTGTAGATTGAGTTGAAGCTGAACTTAGTAAAAGAGTCATGGGTGGACAAGGAATAGAGTTGGAAACTAAGCCTGCAGCCTTGGGATGTCCATGTGGATGATCTGAGATGTTGCTGATCCGCACCGAGTGGGGTCTGCCGATGAGGAAGTTGAGGATCCAGTTGCAGAGGGAATAGACAGAGCCCCAGGTCCTTCAGCTTGGTCATGAGTCTTGTCGATGTGACGGTGTTGAACACTGAACTGTCCTGAAATAAGAAACAGAAAGGAAACAGCAGCTAGACATAGAATAAAGAATAAGGCAAGGAATCATATGTCTTTGCAACAAACGTAGAGCAATAATTGTGGGGAACTTTGGTCTTCATGTCCAGTGGATAAATCAAATTGACTCAAGTAGCCTTGAAGAGGAATACATAGAGCATATTTGGGGCTGTGTCTTAAACAATAAGTTGTGAATCAAGTTGGGAACCAGCACTTTTAGAACCTCTTGTGTGTAACCAGGCAGGATTAATTTGTAATGTCATGAATAAATCCACTGTGGAACAGGATAGAACCTTCGATTCAGTGCAAGTACAAGAACCTTCATTTGAATCCAGTGATGGAACCACAAGCATGTGACGGCAGAGATGGCGAACGTAGACTGTAAAAATACATCGAAAGGTGATGGTAGATACTGGCAGAATTATTTTATTATTCTCCATAAAGACGCATCTCACTGACAATGAAAGATTCTAGGTGAAGGATGCCCGAGGAATCAACTTTGAGCAAAATGCTGAGATTTGTTGCAAAGACAGTGGCAGGTCAAAATATTGACCTCGAAAAAAAAACTAAAAAGAGTCAAAATCGAATTTTCTTAAGAGTAAAGTTGGCAAGAAAAGAAAATGCAGGAGTTTCTATAAATATATCAAGAGGATGAGAATAATTATGTCATGTAAAAATGTATAATTTAGAGGGTGAAGCTTGGGAATTAATTAATCATGGGGAACAAAAGAAAACAGTTAAGATTCTTAAATACTTATTTCATAATTGTCCTCATGTTCAATGGCATGATGAGCAGTCCAGCACCAAATAATCTGTGGGGAAGAGGCAGGAACAATTCAAATAATCATTACTACCAGAGAACATGACTGAAGGTTGCATCTAAAGGTGGCCTTGCCGTTAGCACAAAGCTATTACAGTATTAGCGACCTGGGCTTGAATCCACCACTGTTGGTAAGGAGTTTATACATTCTCCCTGCGACCCAAGTAGGTTTCCTCTGGGTGATCCCACATTCCAAATTGTACAGGTTTTGTAGGTTAATTGGGTCCAATTGGATGGCATGGGTTTAATGTATTGTTAAAGTTAAAATTAAAACTAGACTCCTAACGAAAACTGCTGTAGACCTGTAAATGCACTGGTTATGACATTCATAAACTCCAACAATTGTGGAGACAGCCCATTGCATTGGAGAAGCACAAGCTCTGAGATCACAGAACAGAGCAGGACAGGAATAAGCCTTTTGGCCCAAAGGGTCGGCGCTGGCATGATGTATAAATCTCTGCTGCTTGCGCATAACCCATTTCCCTCTATTCTCTGCATATCGCTGACGAAACCACGGTAGTGAGTTATATAAAAAGGGAGTCAGCGTACAGGAGGGAGATTGAAAGGTTGGTTGAATGGTGCACCAACAACAACCTCAGTGTCACCAAAACCAAGGAGCTGATTGTTGACTTCAGGAAGGGAATTCCAGAAATGTACGATCCAGTGATCATTGGGAGATCAGAGATGGAGAGGGTGAGCATTTTTAAGTTCTTGGTAATCACTATCTTGGAGGATCTATCCTGGACCCAACACACAAATGGCATCATGAAGAAAACACGTCAGTGCCTCTACTTCCTCAGGAATTTGAGGAGGGCTGGTATGACCTCGAAAACTCTGGAAAATTTCTATAGATCTGTGGTGGAAAGTGTGCTGACTGGCTGCATTGTCATCTGGTATTGGGACACCAATACCTCTGAGCATAAAGCCCTCCAAAAGGTAGTGGTCATAGCCCAGATCATCACAGGGAAAACATTCCCCACCACTGAGAACATCTACTGGTAACACAGCCATCGGAGAGCAGCAGCAATCACCAAGGACCCACACCACCCAG
This sequence comes from Narcine bancroftii, assembly GCF_036971445.1. Classification (NCBI taxonomy): domain Eukaryota; kingdom Metazoa; phylum Chordata; class Chondrichthyes; order Torpediniformes; family Narcinidae; genus Narcine; species Narcine bancroftii. Next base: position 230,263,970 of record NC_091472.1, read on the forward strand.
CATATGCTCTGTTCTCGCTGCTACCATCGGAAAAGAGGTACAGATGCCACAAGACTCACACCCCCAGGTTCAGGAACAGCTGCTACCCCTCCACCATCAGACTCCTCAACAACAAACTCAGTCAGAGACTCATTTAAGGACTCTTAATTTTGCACTTTATTGATGTTTTCTCTCTGTACTGCACAGTCAGTTTGCTTATATTTCTTTACTTGTTCATATGTGTACATTCTTTACAGTTTATTTTTGCACTACCAATAAGTGGTAATTTGCCTCACCCATAGGAAAAAGAATCTCAGGGTTTTATGTGATATCATATACTGTATGTACTCTGACAATAAATCTGAAATCTGAAATATCCTTGTGTCTACCTCAAAACCTCTTAAACCAGTTGTTCTCAACATTTTTCTTTCCACTCACATACCACTTGCAGTACAGGCACATGATCCTTTATCCAGAACCCTTGGGGGACAATGTGTTCTGAATTTCAGATTTTTCTGGATTTCGGAAAGCCCACCCGAATTGTGCTGCCGTATCGACCCCCACGTCTGAATCAGAATTTATTGTTATGGAATTGTGTCACAAAATTCATTGTTTGCAACAGCATTACAGGAGCAAAAATTGATATAAATTATTTTTTTTTAAAAAAATAAATAAATAAGTGCAAAAAAAGAAAAGTGAGGAAGTATCTGTGATTCAGTGCCCATTCAGATAATTGATGGCAGAGGGAAGAAGTTTTATGCTAGTGGTCGCTCATCTTCAGTCTCCTCTACCTCCTTCCTGATAGTCAGTGAGAAGAAGGCATGGCCTGGGTGGTGAGGGTCCTTGATGATAGAGGCTGTTTTCTTGAATTTCCACCTCTTATAGATGTTTCTAATGGAGTGAAGACTGATTCCTATGTTCTCAACTCTCTATAGCCTTTTCCTGTCCTGTACATTGTCACCTCTATTAGACTTTATTTGAGTGTGTCCTCACCAAATCAATCAGGATTTTACCAACTAGAAGCCTTGGATGAAAAGTTAAATCCAGGACCTGCTGAGTGCCAGATTTCAGGCATTTAAGTCCAGAGATACAGATCAACATAGAAGGAGCAGGTATGACCTGAGAAAAGTTATCTCCCGGGTGAAGTAGAGATTCCAGATGAAAATGGAAAAAAACAAGGGACACATGACAGTCTTGGCAGGGAGTAAATGCCATACCCTGCTACAAAACTAAATCCAGTGCAGTGCAGAAAGCAAAGCTTCATTCCTCGAGGAACTCAATGCCTTCTATGGTCGATTTGAGTACAGTAACAATGAAACATCTTTTCTCCTCACCCCCGTGTTCCCTGATGATCCCAACCTGTCTGTATCTGAGGATGACGTGCATGCTGCTTTCAAGAGAAAGAATCTGAAGAAAGCATCCAGCCCAGACGGAGTACCTGGCTAAGAAATAAAAATCTGTGCTGACCAACTTACCAATGTATTTACAGATTTCTTCAATATCTCACTCTGGCAGGGCATGGAACCCACCTGTTTCAAACAGGCACAAGTCATCCTGGTACCCAAGAAGGGTGTAATAACCTGTCTTAATGACTATCAGCCAGTAGCGCTTACATCAACAGTGATGAAGTGTTTCGAAAGGCTGGTGTTGAAGCAGATCAGTTCCTGTTTGAACGACGACATAGAATCGTTCCAGTTCACCTATCATAGCAACAGGTCTATGGCAGATGCCATCTCACTGGCTCCACACAAATCTCTGGATCACCTGGACAGTGAAGATGCATTCATCAGGATGCTCTCCATCGACTTCAGTTTGACATTTAACACCATCAACCCCTCAAAACTCCGAAACCTGGAATTCATTACCCCACTGTGTAATTGGATCATGAATTTCCTCATCTCCAGACCACAATCAGTGAGGATTGAAGAAAATATCACCTCCACAATCTCCATCAGTACCGGAGCACCACAGGCCTGCATTCTTAGCCCCTTGCTCTACTCACTTTAACCTACGACTGTGTGACTCTGTACAACAATAACTCCATCTACAAATTTGCTGACGATACCATGGTAGTGAATTGTAAAAAGGAAGGGGATGATTTAGCATACAGGATAGAGATTGAAAACTTGGCTGAATGGTGCACCAACAACAACCTCACACTCAATGTCACCAAAACGAAGGAGTTAATTGTTGTCTTCAGGAAGGGAAAACCAGAGGTATACTATCCAGTTATCTTTGGTGGGGGGGGTCAGAGGTAAAAAGGGTGAGAAAATTTGGGAGTCACTATCTCAGAGGATCTTTCCTGGACCTAACTCACCAATAGCATCATGAAGGAAGCACGTCAGCACCTCTCCTTCCTCATGAGTTTGGGAAGGTTTGGTATGATACCAATGTGTGGTGGACCAGCTGCATCATGGACGAGTATGGTGACACCAATACCTTTCTGCATGAAGCCCTCCAAAAGTTAGTGGTCACAGCCCAGGACATCACAGGCAAAACCCTCCCCATGGTCAAGAACATCTAAAGGGAACACTGCTGTCGGAGAACAGTAACAATCATCAAGGATCCACACCACCCAGCATACACTCTATTCTCGCTGCTGCCATCAAGAAAGAGGTATGGTTGCCATAAGACTCGCACCACCAGGTTCAGGAACAGCTGCTACCTTCCACCATCAGACTCCTCAACAACAAACTCAATCAGGGACTCATTTAAGGTTTTACTTGTGCGCTTTATTAATTTTTTTAATTCTCTCTGTATTGCACATAGTCTATTTACATTCATTATGTTTACAGTTCCTTATTCGTTTACACATTTACGCTGCCTGGTTACATTTTTTTTGCACTACCAATAAGTGGTAATTCTGCCTTGCCCACAGGAAAAATTAATCTTTAGGTGATGTCATGTATGTACTCTGACAATAAATCTGAAATAAATAATAAAAAAAAAGAAATGAAGAATGCTCTCCATGAAGATATTTTGAACAGTCTTTGGAGATATACTAAATCTCCTCTAACTCCTCAAACCCCAGTATAGGTATTCAGAGATGTTGACACCCTGGAATTTGAGGCTCTTTACCCTCTCCACTGCTGAGCCCTAGTTTGCGTTCTCCTTGTTTTGCCCTTCTGACATCCACGATCAGTTCCTTACTTTTGCTAACACTGAGCCCAAGGTTGTTGTTCTGCCCCAATTCAACCAGCTGATCTATGTCACTCCTGTACGCTTCCGCAATGCCATCTCTGATTCTTCCAACAACCGTGATGCCATTGGCAAATTTGTGATGGCATTTGAATTGTACCTCATCACACAATCATTTCCACCCCCTCCTTCCTCATTTCCTCAGCCGGTACTTACAATTTTGCCTTGTGGGAGATTCTCAATCTGCAGTCAGTTGTGATCCTGCAATATACTCTTCATCTGTCATTGAGATGACTTTTCACTGGGAAATTCCCATTTTTGTTTTAAATTGCATAAAATAAAAGCACATTTTAAAAAAAATCTTCATCCCTATCTCTGTTAGTTTTAATATTGTATTTAGTGTTGGGTTGTTTTTAGTTTAAGCTAGGATGGAAGGGAGTCTCAAATGCCCACTGTCCTCTGTCTGAGGAAGTATTCCCCAACTGCACACCTGAAAACTCTGTCTTTAAATGTTAGATTATGTCTGCTAATCTTTATACTTGGACCAGGATCTTTCCCCTTCAGTAACTAGAAACCTTTCATCGGAAGTGAGAATAAATAGTTTTATTTTAATTAGTGGTGTTTCTAAACCGGACCAATTAATTCAGAAGATAGAAAATTTGTGTAGGACTGCTTTTGAATTGGCAGCAGTGAAACTGCAATAACCTTTATTGTATCTTTTGATTTGGATGCAGTTTTTCTCCTTGTTTAATGCCTAATGATTCAGCCAGCTTGTAAACAGAATGCACAATATGCATAATCTCTCGTCTGTGTGTGTGTGTGTGTGTGTGTGTGTGTGTGTGTGTGTGTGTGTGTGTGTGTGTGTGTGTGTGTGTGTGTGTGTGTGTGTGTGTGTGTGTGTGTGTGTGTGTGTGTGTGTGCGTGTGTGTGTGTGTGCATGTGCACGCGCATTTTTTATGTGCTCTCGCTCCCCCCCAATGTTAAAACTTGCTTACGCCTGACTGTATGTGGGCTTTGTGGAGCAATTCATGCTGCAAGCCTACACAGGCAAGGCCCCTCAACTCTTCCTCTACTTTATTGACGATTACACCAGAGCTGCCTCATGTACCTGCAATGAGCTCTTCAACTTTGCTGCCAATCTCAATTTCACTTGGTCCATAACCAACACACTCTCCCCTTTCTTGATCTCTCCGTCCCCATCTCAGGAGACAAGCTTTCCATATCTCCATTTCTTGCTCATCTGCCCTGCGCCCTTCTGCCCCCAGACATAACAAACACAAGATTGGTTGGTGTAGGAGTTACAGCACCAACGATCAGCACCGGACTAGAGTTCGAATCCCATGCTGTCTGTAAGGAGTTTGTACATTCTCCCCATGTCTGCATAGGTTTTCGTCGGGGGCTCCGGTTTCCTCCCACTGTTCAAAATATACCGGGGTGTAGGTTAATGGGGTGTAATTTGTGTGGTACGGATTCATAGGGCTGAATATGTCTGCATTTAAATTTACCTGTCACCCCACTAGCCTCTGCATCCAACACATTATCTTCCATAATTTCTGCCTTCTAAAATAGGATCCCACCACTAGATGTATCTTCCCTTCTCCTCCCCTCTCTGCCTTCCATGGGGACTGATCTCTCCATGACTCCCTTGTCCAGTCATCCCTCCCCATCAATCACCCAACCCACCCCCCCCCCAGCACCTTCCCCTGTGGCCACAGAAAATTAGTTTCCATACCTCTTCCCCATCACCTTTCAGAGCCCCAAATTGTCCTTTCATGTAAAACAACACTTAATTCACTTATGTATCAGCAGGAGTTATCTACTGCATCCAGTGCTCCTGTTGTGGCCTTCTCTACATCGGAAAGACCGGATGCAGACTGGGAGATTGCTTCGCTGAGCACCTTCGTACTGTCTGCATCAGTGACAGGGACATCCCAGTGACCAACCAGTTCAATTTCATGCCCCACTCCCATCTCTATTCATGGCCACGTGTACTATCCCAGCAAGACCACCCATAAATTGGAGGGACAACACTTGTTTTTCTATTCTGTCTTTCTTTTCTTTTGGCTAAACATCATCTTTCTTGGTCGTGGGTTTAGATTTTCCTTTTTTTATAAAATAATATAATATTAATACAATATAATCTGTTTGAGTAAATTGTGGGGCACCTTGGATGAAATTATATGAAATGTATCTTTTTGCATTTTAACATATATCCATATTACTCTGTATTTTGGGATGTGAAAAAATTGAAAAAAAGATTTTACTGTCTGGCCACTCTGCAACCTGAGGACATTAACATCAATTTCTCTGGTTTCTGCTAGCCTACTCTCCATTCTTCCTCCCTTCCCCTCTGTTTTCTTTCCTCAGCTCTCCACCCCCTTCCCCCCACTTGCAGATGTGCCCTCCCTCCCTTATCCATCTATTGCCTCCTGCCTTTGGGTCTGTGCTCCTCCGTCTGCCCCTCTCCGCCTCCCATTTGGTTCAGGCACCTGCCCACATATTTCCCTACCTTGATGAAGGGCTCAAGCCTAATGTTGAGGGCCAAAAGGCCTGTACTGTGCTGTAATGTATCTTTAGGTTTGCCGTACGACCAGTTGATTTTCTCCACCATTGTGTTTCTACTTAAAGCATTCTCCTTTCTTTTCAGTCATATTTTTGGAAAACATTTAACTGACGTTGCTTGGACAGATTCCTCCCTTTCACAAAGCGCATGAAAGACAAACAATAACATCATAATTAACTCCCCCCTCCTGAGTTTACGGATAAAGCCTTACCAATATACTTAATAATATACAAGAGTCTTACTAAGCAGGGATAAGGAGACACTATAAGAGAGTCACCCCAAAGATAAGCAGCATCAACCAGCTCTTCATCCTGGGTGACGCCATTTTATTCAAACACAACTTTATTCAAATAGCTACAATTAAAGCACACCCAAGGCTGAATATTTGCTCTCATTTTCACTAAAGGTTTATGCTACTTCAGAGAACATATACTTCTACAATTTTCAATTTTTATTTATTCTTATTTTAATTTTTTTATATATGTATTTATTTTCCTTAGATTTTTTTGCCAGTTGCTTAAGGTTGCTGGTTGCTTGAATTGTGGATAACAGGGCTTTTACGTGTACAATGCTCAAAAAGAAATGGTAGGCTTGGCAACTTGAAGCTCTAGAATGATGTTCAAACTCTCCTGGTCACTAATATTCAGGGGAGGAGGCCTGACACCTGGTCCGGCTAACAGCTGATGTGACACTTCCCAATCTGTCTCCAGCTCAGAGATTCCCAACTGGGAATCTCATCAAAGTCCATAGAAGGACGAGAGTAGACTTAATGGAGTCTGATTAGATTTTGAGAGGCATAGATAGGGTGGACTGCCACTTTCCAGGGCAGGAAAATCAAATAGCAGAGGGCATCTCTATAAAGTGAAGGGAGGAACGTTTAGGGGAGACATCAGGGGTAATTTTTTACACAGGGAGTTATGGGTGCCTGGAATGTCTTGCCAGGGATAGTGGTGGAGGCTGAAACATTAGGGGCAATTAAAGAGACTCTTAGGCACATGGATGGAAGGAAAATAGAAGGTTATCAGGTAGGAAGGGTTTAGTACTTTTTTCTATTGTCTTGGTAGGAATATATAGGTCAGCACAACATTGAGGGCCAAAAGGCCTGTACTGTGCTGTAATGTTCTATGTTCTAAGTGGAGCAATTCCTGTTTATCCCCCGGGAACAAAACCTAGCTCTATTCCAGTTGTGAGCATGGGTGACGCTGGAGAACCAGTCATAAGGTGTGTGTGGTAAAGGGTCGGGGACTACAGCGAAGCAAGCCCAAGAGAGACTGTCACAACTTATTCAAAATTGTTTACAGTTAGTTGTTCTTTTTTTCTTTGGCTTGGCTTCCCGGACGAAGATTTATGTAGGGGGTAAAAAGTCCACGTCAGCTGCAGGCTCGTTTGTGGCTGACAAGTCCGATGCGGGACAGGCAGACACGATTGCAGCGGCTGCAGGGGAAAATTGGTTGGTTGGGGTTGGGTGTTGGGTTTTTCCTCCTTAGCTTTTTGTCAGTGAGGTGGGCTCTGCGGTCTTCTTCAAAGGAGGTTGCTGCCCGCCAAACTGTGAGGCGCCAAGATGCACGGTTTGAGGCGTTATCAGCCCACTGGCGGTGGTCAATGTGGCAGGCACCAAGAGATTTCTTTAGGCAGTCCTTGTACCTTTTCTTTGGTGCACCTCTGTCACGGTGGCCAGTGATGAGCTCGCCATATAACACGATCTTGGGAAGGCGATGGTCCTCCATTCTGGAGACGTGACCCATCCATCGCAGCTGGATCTTCAGCAGCGTGGACTCGATGCTGTCGACCTCTGCCATCTCGAGTACTTCGACGTTAGGGATGTAAGCGCTCCAATGGATGTTGAGGATGGAGCGGAGACAACGCTGGTGGAAGCGTTCTAGGAGCCGTAGGTGGTGCCGGTAGAGGACCCATGATTCGGAGCCGAACAGGAGTGTGGGTATGACAACGGCTCCGTATACGCTTATCTTTGTGAGACAGAGGAACTACTGACATGGTCTTTGCCCTCAGACAGCTCCAAGAAAAGTGCAGAGAACAAAACAAAGGACTCTACATCACCTTTGTTGACCTCACCAAAGCCTTCGACACCGTGAGCAGGAAAGGGCTTTGGCAAATACTAGAGCGCATCGGATGTCCCCCAAAGTTCCTCAACATGATTATCCAACTGCACGAAAACCAACAAGGTCGGGTCAGATACAGCAATGAGCTCTCTGAACCCTTCTCCATTAACAATGGCGTGAAGCAAGGCTGTGTTCTCGCACCAACCCTCTTTTCAATCTTCTTCAGCATGATGCTGAACCAGGCCATGAAAGACCCCAACAATGAAGACGCTGTTTACATCCGGTACCGCACAGATGGCAGTCTCTTCAATCTGAGGCGCCTGCAAGCTCACACCAAGACACAAGAGAAACTTGTCCGTGAACTACTCTTTGCAGACGATGCCGCTTTAGTTGCCCATTCAGAGCCAGCTCTTCAGCGCTTGACGTCCTGCTTTGCGGAAACTGCCAAAATGTTTGGCCTGGAAGTCAGCCTGAAGAAAACTGAGGTCCTCCATCAGCCAGCTCCCCACCATGATTACCAGCCCCCCCACATCTCCATCGGGCACACAAAACTCAAAACGGTCAACCAGTTTACCTATCTCGGCTGCACCATTTCATCAGATGCAAGGATCGACAATGAGATAGACAACAGACTCGCCAAGGCAAATAGCGCCTTTGGAAGACTACACAAAAGAGTCTGGAAAAACAACCAACTGAAAAACAGTTAGTTGTACCTTGTAGTTAATCAAGGTGCCTTGTCTGCTCGTGAGCGATGGATGGTGGGTAATGTTAGTTTAACCCTCGCATCCACGCCCAGGAGTATTTAAATAGCAGCAAACTGTTGGGGAGCAGCAACCATCAAATTTACTTGTGTCCAATGCATATCAACTATCTGTGCGTGTGTGTTTGTGTGTGTGTGTGTGTGTGTGTGTGTGTGTGTGTGTGTGTGTGTGTGTGTGTGTGTGTGTGTGTGTGTGTGTGTGTGTGTGTGTGTGTGTGTGTGTGTGTGTGTGTTCCCTGTTGCGAATTCCCTCCTGTTACTTCTTGAACCTTCCAAGCTTGTTCGCACCATCACACCATCTGGCTTGAGGACAGATACGATCTCATGCTGCCGGGCATGTTCAGACAACTGGATGTCATACGATCCAGGAGTACTGTCAGCATTCCATATTCAGTATAGCAATGTACATTTGAGTCGCTCATCTCCCAGCTTCCTCCGTGGATCATTTAAGTGTAATGTGTACCATTTACTGGACTTAGCAGTGCCAACTGAACTGAGCTAATGTAAACAATGGCAATCACTTAATTTCAAATCCAGCACAATGCCTGCATCAATATTCACGGCACAGGTTGTCAGATGGTTTAACACCCTGTGAACCATTTCACTATCCCGCACTCTTTTCCGAGGAGAGCTGTGAGCACAGGAGGTGATGGTGAGAGGAGAAGGGCCATTTACCTCCTTCTATATAACACAGCAATTCAATGATTTGACACCACCTACCTGACCTTTGGTTACCTTTCGTTAATTCAAGGATTTCAAACCTCTCTACCTTCATCTGAACATTTTATTAATCGTCTCATTAAAAAGTGAGTGTTCCTGGCAACGCATGCATTTTATGTTCAAAGCTTATCTTTGAGAATGTGCCAGTTCTTGATCTATTTTTGCGTGGAGGGGACAGTGTCATGATGTCTGTGATTTAGACAGTGTGTCAATGAAGATTAAAGGTTTCCCCATCAGGATGCTACGCAGCCTACAGGGGAACCTGCTGGTATTGGTGTTCCCTTCCATTGGCCTCCTCTGTCCTTCTTGGTGGAAGAAGTCTTGGATTTGTCAGGTACTGTCAGTCAATGTAATGGATAGTCAAAATGAGCTTCCTCTCCATCTCTGCCACTGTTTCAGTCAAAGCTGGGTTCAACAATGAAAATCCATTGTTAACTGCTGACTATGGGACAGATTGTGATATGAGCTTCCCACGAGATGATGGATCCACAACTGTGACCCATTTGGGTCAAATGATGAGCAGGTTTCGTGTGGTCTTGGGAAGACGCAATCATCCTTAAGATCCTGCAGAAACAACGGGCGCAACTGAATTTCGCTCGCAATGATGAAAGATTGGGATAACATTATGAGCCCCTTCCCTCTCTTGTCCATCAAGAAGCCATTCAATGATAAGCCTGCCCATTTCAATGTACTAAAAGAACATTAAATGAAGCTATGATTCTTAATTTTTTTATAGACATACAGCATGCTAACAGGCCCTTCTGGCCCACGAGCCCGTGCCACCCAGATACAGACCCTGAATGTTTATGGAAGGATTCGGAGAAAACCCATGTAGCCATGGGGAGAATGTACAAACTCCTTACAGACACTGCTACATTAATTGTGTTGCCCTATTTTATAGTTGGCTAAAATAATCAAAATATTAAAATATTTTTATTGTGTGTACCGAGAAAACAGTGTGAAAAGCTTTGTAGTGTGAGCTATTCAGTATAGCAACTAGGGTAATAACTAGTCTTCACTCTGATAGGCTCTATCAATAACCACAGAATCATATCTGCTGGAACAATAGGCTTTAATACACACAAGACTTTGGCTGGCCCGGATACAGGTACAGGACTGCCGGAAAGGGGGAAGTAACTCGACCTTTATGGTCAGGGCAAAAGGAGAGGAGACTTAAGGGATGAGTCATTAGTAGGCGGGCCAGCCTCATACATACAGTAACTGGTAGGGGCTATACAATGGAGGAAAATATATCAGTACACACTCCATGAAGAACATCTATAAAGAGGCAGTATCTCAAGAAAGCAGCCTCTATCCTCCAGCACCCTCACTGCCCAGGCCTTGTCCTCTTCTCACTGCTACCATCAGGAAGGAAATACAGGAGCCAGAAGACACACACCCAATGGTACAAAAACAGCTTCTTCCCCTCCACCATCAGATTTCCGAATGGACAATGAACCACAGGCAAGATCTCAAATTTTTTCTCTTCTCTTGCACTAATTTATTTATTTTTAAATGGTGTATTTACTGAATATATTTTATAGCAATGTATGCACCTGTAGTGCATAATACTGCTGCCACAAAACAACACTTAATAAACCTGATTCTGATAATTAAACCAAGCATCATGGTGCAGTGTTACAAGTGCATAGTATAGTGAAAAAATACACTCAATACAGTACAGAGGCATCATCTTTTGCGAATGAGAGGTTCGTTCAAGAACAGAAAGAAAATGTCTGAATCTGGCGGTTTGAGTTTTCAAACTCCTGTATCTCATATCTGACAGAAGGAAGAGAAGAAAGTGTGACTGTGGTAGGCTGGGTCCAGTATGCTGGCATTTTCCCCAAGAAATAGAAGGAGGTATAGATGCAGTCAGTGAAGGGGAGGGGGTTTGTGTGATGGCCTGAGCTATGATCATAACAATCTGTGCATTGGCACCTTCATACCAGATGCAACCAGTCAGAATGCTTTCCACGGTACATCTTTATAAATATGTTGAAGCACC